>NC_000087.7:43692066-43839566 GCF_000001635.26 Mus musculus
ACACATAATACACCCTATTTCGGATAATAAAGGACACAAGTTAAGGGCTTCTCAATGATCTCTATGTTAAAATATAGTTCACAGCTAAAACATTTTATCACATAAGATATCTTATGGATATCTTCATTGTGGGAATAATCATGTTATATTTTGCATTAATTTTAAATTCTTCAATTCACACAATAAAATCAGACTTCTTTTTTATTTTAATTAATTAATTAATTAATTAATTAATTTATTTATTTATTTATTTATTTTGGTTTTGTGAGACAGAGTTTCACTCTATAGACTTGGTTGTCCTGGAACTCATTTTGTAGACCAGGCTGGCCTCGAACTCAGAAATCTACCTGCCTCTGCCTCCCATGTGCTGGGAATAAAGGCGTACACAACCATGCCCAGCATAACATCAGACTATTTATTTAGTCTTCAATAACCTGCATGAAAAATGAAATGAAAAAATCGTTATTAATGTTGTTTCGTGACAGTTAACATTTTAAATTAATCTAGTATTTAAGATACAGATGGGAAACATATTCTCAGACAATTAACATCATGTTACAAAAGATTTTGTCTATAATTTCCAATATAAGAACTTCTAGAAAAGACATCTTGTCTTAAAGAAATACTATTCTTGAATTGCAGAGATTGCTCAGTGGTTAGGAGTGATAGCCAGTACTCTTCCAGAGAAAACATTTGTTTCTCTACACATTCTTTGTAAGTTGAAATCATCCATGATTCCAGTTTCAGGGGGTCTGATCCAGGTACCAGACGTGTAATCTGGTGGTGGGGAGCTCTTAGGAATTCTAGAAAGTCCCAGAGAGCTGGGATGTGAGAGGCGCCTGGAACTCGGTGGTGATCTTAGCCGAACTGCCCAACAGTGGGGAGATGGAACCTGGAAAGACCACCTCCAGTTAATAGACAGGGCCCCTAGTGTCTCTAACAACTACTGACTGAGACACATGCAGATAATTACAGGTAATCTTTGGACGCATACAGAAGAGTTAGAGAAAAGTTTGAAAGAACTGAAGAAGATGACAACCCCATAGGATTACCAGGAGTGTCAATTAACCCAAACTCACAGGAAGATCTGAGAGACTAAGCCACCAGACAAAGAGCATACTTGGGCTATTCCATGGCCCCTGGCACATATGTGGCAGAGTACTGCTTTTTCCAGCCCAGTGGGAAACGATAGACTGAATTCTGAAGAGACTTGATGCATCAGGGATGCTGCTGTGGGATATGTTGAGGTGAGATGGGGTGGGTGGCTTGTGGAACACCCTCTCAGAGGAAATGGGGAAGATGAATGGGTTGAAGAACTGTAGGAAGTGGGATCAGGAGGTGGGATATTTAGAATGTAAATAAATTAAAATAAAATACAAACTTACTGCAACATCAATAGCTAGTCAAGTCATTGCATTCTTCATACTTGTCAGCATTGTTGATGTTATGAAAATTTTAGAGAGAATATGATTTCATCAAATGCATCCGTGTCTCAAAGGAAGACATTCCAATTTTGGCATTCTATTAATAACTCTAAAGATAAGCTAACGTTTTAGTTTGGGCTTTACACTGCTCATTGCCAAATGCTTTCAAATAGTATTTTATTAATAAATATTTCACTAAGTTTTGAAATTATACTTTTATTTAGCAAATGCTGTCTATTTTAATGTTTTGTGTGACTTTGAATCTTATGTTGACTTCTATCCCATTATTACTATTTTTTCTACAGTCTCATGTAACACTAAACAAATGAGAAATTAAAATTTTCACATCTCTAGTTTTAAAAAGGTTTTTGTTTCATAGCTCTTTTGAACTTAATGTTGAAACTTTGATGGTTTTCTCTATATTAGTTTCTGGTTTTTCCAATAAAGCATATTACATAGGTTTACTTACCAAATAGTTAACTTAATTTTAATTTGTCTTTTTGTATTTATCTTCTAGCCATTCTAATCCAAAAGTTGTTAATCCAATCAAGACATGTTCATGCTTGCATCTCATGCAAACAAATATTATTTTTAATTTCCAGGTGCAGTATTTATAGTCAAGTGTTGGGACTGACTGGGTGAAGTTAACTGCCTTGTCAGCCAGAAGTCCTTACTAACAAAGTTTTGACCTTAGTGGAAAAGTCCTATCTTAGTTGAGATTTCTGTGGCAAAAGTTGAGGCCTCTGTAGGAAAGTACTAGTCCCAGTTAAGAACAAATAGCTATAGATCTTGTGGACAGGTACTTAGCAACCCACTCTGTTCTGTTCCTCCTGCTGAACTTTTTTTACCTAGTCAATATCCTGCTTTGGGGAACAGGTGCATTCCTCCAGAAACAAAGTGATTTCGCATCATTTTCACTCCCCATTTCCTGTTTCTATGGGTATAAAACCTACCTGGGAAAAACAAAATTTGTCAGGTTGATCAGGTTTTTATTTTTTTTTATTTATTTTTTTTTGTGTTTTGCTATCCATTCTTTGTGTTTCTTGTTCCCCATTCTCTCCTTAGGTGGTTTCTCAGACCCTGTTCGATTCTTTCATGGGTCAGGACAGTCGAGATTCAAGAATGCTCATGGTAAAAAAAATTATAATGTTACTGAAGGACTCACCCATCTATAAGCTCAAAGAAAAAAATTACCCTAATTCCTTCCAGGGATGTGTATAATGAACATTAAGATATTTTTTCTAACAGATGCAGAATATAAAAATTCCTTCAACATACTAAAAACATTGTAGTTATTTTGTGAGTATATTGATAATTTTAATATTCTTACACATCATTGTCATTCACAAAGAACAATTTAACAAATTAAGAATCTGTTGAATAATGCCTTGCTATGTAGTGTAAGAGGTAGCATAAGATTTTAAAATTTGAAAAAAAGTAATTCAAAAAGCTTTAGTGTAGTAACCAATGGATTTAAATATTAGTATTATAAAAACACAATCAGTATAAAAATCAAATCCAGTTTCCTCCCAGTCATCTAACATCTCTAATTATTATTTCAGGCACTGAAATTCAGCATGTCATCTAATCCCAGATGCATAAAATAAAGACTATAATATGTTAAAATAGTATTGATGAATATGAGATACAATCTATATTAAGTAAAATTGTTACTTCACTTATGCTTAATTTTATTAAGGCAATATTTTCTGATAGCAATCATACTTATTTTTATACTTTAGTAATTTTAATAAACAGTTATTTAATTTTCAAATTGGTAATGTCAGTTTTGAATTGACTTACCAAATCAGTTGAATTGTAAATATTTACCAATATTGGAAGATAAGTAAATGTTTACATTATTATATTAGTTATTTCATAGTTGGAATGAACACATATCTGTAATGAGATGGTCTCTTAGAAAAGAGAGATATAATAACTCTAACAACAAATTTGTTCTTATTCTTAAGTGGAGAAAACTTATTTATTAAGTTTCATAAAAATATGGTTTCCTCTTCATTCTCTTCCAGACAAAATGGTGTTGAACATAAGAATTCACAAGACTGTGGTAGCACAAATGAAACCTGTGCAAGTTCAAGATAGATGAGATCCCAACACTTAGATGGGGAAATGGACATAGACTCTGTTCTAAATTGAGACCCTCAGGCATATGAAAGAACATTTTTTTTTCTGATGGAATATTTCTGTGCATGTCAACCACATTCCGGAGTTGACTAATACCTACAGAGAGTTGACCAACACATGTTATTTTTGTGGACTTCTTTGATGTTGTTTGTTTTGGCTTTCTCTCTCTCTCTCTCTCTCTCTCTCTCTCTCTCTCTCTCTCTCTCTCTCTCTCTCTCTCTCTGTATATGTGTGTGTTTTGTGTGTGTGTGTGATTTTCTGAGGCTTTTTGATTTCATGATTTTTTTGTTGTTGTTGATTCAGGCTTTTTTACTTTTTTCATTTAGAGAGAGAAAGAAAAAGAGAGAGAAAGAACATTAAATTGGGTATGATGGTTGGAAAAATATGGGAGGTATTCAGGGATGGGACACATGCTCAAAATATATTGTATGAAAAATTGTTAATAATAATAATAATACAAATTACTTTATCCCAATCTCTCTCACACACACACACACAATACACATGTAGTTATGTATACCTTTTAAATTCCCACAAATAATCATTGCAAAAAAACCTCTTAAGTTCTTAGAGTAGCAACAAGGCAGTTCATCTTATTTTTTGACTCACCATGTTAACCCTCCAAAACTACAGTAAATTATGTTATTGAAACTCTTTGTTCAAATTAATGAGCTTTATTTTCTTTCAGACATAATTATCTCTATATACTGGGCTTAGACATAAATAGCATAATATATGTAACAGGATAGGGTGTTGTCTTAGTCAGGGTTTTTATTCCTGGAAAGAACATCATGACCACGAAGCAATTTGGGGAGGAAGGAGGGATTTATTGGCTTACATCACTAAGGAGGTCAGGTCTGGAACTCAAACAGGTCAGGAAGCAGTAGCTGATGCAGAGGCCATGGAGGGATGTTCTTTACTGTCTTGCTTCCCCTGGCTTGCTCAGCCTGCTCTCTTATAGAACCCAAGACTACCAGCCCAGAGGTGGTCCCACCCACAAAGGGCCTTCCCAACTTGTTCATTATTTGAGAACATGTCTTAGAGTTGGATCTCATGGAGGCATTTCCTCAACTGAAGCTCCTTTCTCTGTGATAACCCCAGCTGTGTGAAGTTGACATAAAACTAGCCAGTACAGGTGTATATACTATAAAATCTGCAAGACAATATGTTTTTTCAAGGGTTGCAGATTTCTAAAGATATTTTGGTTACTTTGGATTTGTAGGAACTTGACTGAATATTATAAAATTATTTACCAGAACTTCTCAGGGTACCCTTAAGATGTGAGTCAAACTCTATAAAGTAGAGAGCATATCAAATACTCGAAATAGTTTAAAGCACAGCACTATCCACTTGAGTTTTCCATCAAACAGAAATGCATTCTTTTAAACTGAATTGGCTTTTATTTTATTTTATTTTATTGAATTTGAAAAAAATATATTTTCAGAAAGAAGGTGTTTATCATTAATCCCCTTGAGTTAAGGCAACATTAAATGGAGAATGGAGGCTAGAAAATGTAAGACATATTGACAGAATTTGGATGTCTGTGGACAAAACATTTCATTGTGCATACATTTTATGTTTTTTTAACATCTTATGTTCATATTTTAAACAACAAAGTCACAAGTCCTTGAAATGGAACTTTGTACAATGTAGTTCATACCAAAAATATATATGTTGAATTTGTTTAAAACTAAAATTAACATACCTTAGAATTGGGAATGATTAAAAAGCTTTGGGAACTCTGTATGTTTTACATTCGCCAATGATACTAGTGTTGATGAAACATGGTCAAACGTTTCAGATACATTAACTGTAGATATGATGTTACAGCTATGGTCCAGTGAAACTAGGTTACCTCTTGGGCCAATCATGAAATTTGGTGGCAATGTCTACATTTTCCTAAATTTAACATATGAAAGATGCAATACTAAGACATTCTTTAAGAACAGCTGAGGCCAGAACTGTGTGACAGAGTTTGAATCCTGGCAAAGAAGCCCCAAGAGGCTGTTGCATGAAGTTATGAAGGTAAAATTTAAGCTACTGTAGAGATTCCAGAGTATTAGAAAGGCCAGCATGATGGGACATGATCTAATATCTGGACAAGGACATCCGGAGGTGAGAAATGGAATCAGTTTAAATGCTGAGGAAATCTGTGTGTGCTGAAGATAGCATATGTAGAGGAATTGGGACACCAAAGCTGATTTCTCCATGAAAAGCCCAAGAAATGGAGGATTTCATTTCTCTGCTTGATTTTGGCTTTTTGTATAATCATCACTAGCTATTCCTAATACGTATTATTATTTTGTGATAAGAATTTTTACATTATTCTATTATGCATAGCAATAACATAATTTTCTACAAGATATCACAATACATTTTTTGATGTGGTAAATGTGTTTTAAAAATGAAAAGAAAATTTATTTAGTCATATTATATTAGGCTTATAAAAAAAACTAGCACTGAGGAAGAGAAAATGGAGTAGTATTGAAAGTTTGAGGCAAGCATGAACTGCATTAAGAAGGTTAGCACCTTATAACTTTCTGTAGGTATCCTGGCCAAAACTATGACTATGAGGACTTTAAAAGTTGAACTGTATTTTGCATTATTAAACACACAGAGAACTTTGGAAATAAGGGTTGGTAGGTTATGTCTAAAACATAATGTGATGTGTGTATGTGATAGGTTAACAATGAATGAAGCTGTGATGGTTAATTTTATATACTTAAAACAATATAGAATTGCCTGGGAGGGAAATATGAATGAAGGATTGTCTATACTACTTAGTCTGTGAGCATGGTTGTGGGCCTGCATCTTGATTACTTTTAATTTATACGGGAAGAACTTCCCTTGTTGTGGCACCATTATTTACGATGGGGATTCTGGAGTGTATGAGAATAAAGAAAGCAAATTAAGCTCTAGTAACCATACACACATCAATTCCTTGATCTCTACTCTTGACTTGTGTCAAGTTTCTGCTACTTCCTGTTGCACTGATGCCCCAACAGTGATGGACTATAGTCTGAATTTGTGTGTAAAATAAACTTTCATGTACCTTGTTTTGGCCAGGATATCTACAGAAAGTTATAAGTTGCTAACCTTCTTAATGCAGTTCATGCTTGCCTCAAACTTTCAATACTACTCCATTTTCTCTTCCTCAGTGCTAGTTTTTTTTATAAGCCTAATATAATATGACTAAATAAATTTTCTTTTCATTTTTAAAACACATTTATTATTATTATTATTATTATTATTATTATTATTATTATTATTACTAATACTATTATTATTATGTGGCAGCGTATGTGATCTAGAGCACATGTGGAAGTCAGAGCATCACTTTGCTAAATGCAGTTCCCTCTTAACATTCATGTATGTTCTGAGAATGGAATGAAGGCCATCACAATTGCTTAGCAAGTGCTTTATTTGTTTAGCATCTCATCAACCTCCTGTTTTGTGTTTCTTTGTTTTTGATATTGTTTTTGTTTTTGTTTTGTTTTGTTTTGGACTCAGAACCTCCCTATGTAGCTCAGCATTGCATTGAACTTACACTCATCCTCCTGTCTTTCACGTACATAGATAGTAGGTATGCATTATCATGACCAGTGAAGTTCATTATTTCTATGCTCTATCTGGCCCACCGTGAACATTCAGTACTTGGTATTCCATATGAGCTACATTGGCATACTAACTTGCCTTAGTTAGGGATTGTATTTAGGTGATAAGACATCATGAACAACATCAGCTGGGAGAGAATATGTTTTGGTTCATAGTTCAGTTTGTAATTCATCATACATGAAAGTCACACCAGAAACCCTAGACTGGAATTTGGAGCAGTTAAGACCTGAAGTAGAGGACATGTAGAAAAATTGCATACTGGCATATTCCCCATGTTTTGATCATCCTACTTTTTTTTTATAGCATCCAGTACCATCAGTCCAGAGCTGATACTGCCAACTGGGATATCTTTCCATAGAAATCATTAATTAATAAAATTCAACAAAGCCTTTTCCAGGCAAAAGTTTGGTGGGGTTATTTTCTCAATTGAAAGTCAATATTCTCAAATGGTTCTGGCTTGTGTGAAGTTGATATTTATTTAGACAGCAGAGGACTTTAATGATTACAGCCATAGGCATGATGTGTTAAGTAAGGGGAAGAAATGTTGTCTTGGGCTTATCCTTAACACGAAGGCTTACAGCTGCCTAAGTAGATTTGGTAGAGTACTTTATTCTCATGCATGAAGCCTTGGGTTTTATCTCTAAAACTGCATCAAGTAGGGCATGCTGGTACCTCTCTTTAGTACTAGCTGTTCTGGAAAATGAAAGCAGGAGGATCAGTGGTTCATAGTCATATTGAGCTATTAAGTGAGATAAAGGACAGTCTGAACTATATGGAATATATCTCCAAAGCACGTAAGGATTATAATACTATATAATACCAATACACAAACAAAAGCCAGCTTATATCACATGAGACTGTGACTCTCTCAGTTTTATTTAAGCCTCCCCTTACATAATCCAATAGCTCTACCATCGATCTCTATCCACAGTTTACCAGTGGACCTCATGGCTGCACATGTCTAGGGTGTAATTTATTTTTTTCAAATTTTTATTAGGTATTTAGCTCATTTGCATTTCCAATGTTATACCAAATTCCCCCATACCCACCCACCCCCACTCCCCTACCCACCTACTCCCCCTTTTTGGCCCTGGCGTTCCCCTGTACTAGGGCATATAAAGTGTACAAGTCCAATGGGCCTCTCTTTGCAGTGATGGCCGACTAGACCATCTTTTGATACATATGCAGCTTGAGACAAGAGCTCCGGGGTACTGCTTAGTTCATATTGTTGTTACACCTATAGGGTTCCAGTTCCCTTAGTTCTTGGGGTGCTTTCTCTAGTTCCTCCATTGGGGGCCCTGTGATCCATTCAATAGCTGACTGTGAGCATCCACTTCTGTGTTTGCTAGGCGCTGGCATAGTCTCACAAGAGACAGCTATATCTGGGTCCTTTCAGCAAAATCTTGCTAGTGTATGCAATGGTGTCAGCATTTGGAAGCTGATCATGGGATGGATCTCTGGATATGGCAATCACTAGATGGTCCATCCTTTCGTCACACTTCCAAATTTTGTCTCTGTAACTCCTTCCATGGGTGTTTCATTTCCTATTCTAAGAAGGGGCAAAGTGTCCACACTTTGGTCTTCGTTCTCTTGAGTTTAATGTTTTTAGCAAATTTTATCTTGTATCGGGTATCCTAAGGTTCTGGGCTAATATCCAATTATCACTGAGTACATATTGTGAGAGATCCTTTGTGTTTGGATTACCTCACTCAGGATGATGCCCTCAAGGTCCATCCATTTGGTTAGGAATTTCATAAATTCATGCTTTTTAATAGCTGAGTAGTACTCCATTGTGTAAATGTACCACATTTCCTGTATCCATTCCTCTGTTGAGGGGCAAATGGGTTATTTCCAGCTTCTGGCTATTATAAATAAGGCTGCTATGAACATAGTGGAGCATGTGTCCTTCTTACCGGTTGGGGCATCTTCTGGATATATGCCCAGAAGAAGTATTGCTGAATCTTCTGGTAGTACTATGTCCAATTTTCTAAGGAACCGCCAGACTGATTTCCAGAGTGCTTGTACAAGCTTACAATCCCACCAACAACGGAGGAGTGTTCCTCTTTCTCAACATCTGCGCGAGCATCTGCTGTCACCTGAATTTTTGATCTTAGCCATTCTGACTTGTGTGAGGTGGAATCTCAGGGTTGTTTTGATTTGCATTTCCCTGATGACTAAGGATGTTAATCATTTTTTCAGATGCTTCTCTGCCATTCGATATTCCTCGGGTGAGAAATCATTGTTCAGTTCTGAGCCCCATTTTTAAATGGGGTTATTTGATTTTATAGGGTGTAATTTATTTGAGTAGTGTCTCTGAGTCACCTAATTTGTGGAAGACTAGCAGATTTCATACTTTGGTTATGAGGCACCTCTTTTAAGTACATTCAACTCAAACTTCCTTTAAACTGATAGATAAAGCAAAGTACTTTTCCCTATTATTTAAATGTGTGTGTGTGTGTGTGTGTGTGTGTGTGTGTGTGTGTGTTTGTGTGTGTGTGTGTGTGTATGTGTTGGTACGTACATATGTATGTAAGGAAATGCACATGCCCACAGGTGCCAGAGGCCTCCTGAAGCTCAAGCTAAAGGTGACTGTGAGCTAACCAATGTGAGTCCTGTGCAAGAGCAATACTCACTCCTCATTACTGACCACTCTAAACTCAAAGTGCTTTTATTCCCTGGCAACATAATCATGCCCCTAAGTATAACTCTTAAATTATTTTTGTTTGGGGAAATTCTTTTTATACTTTCTGGTACTTATAGACCTTGTACTTCTGATATTGCTCATGATTCAGTCTCCAAAGTACAGGATTCATAAAGATAAACTACTGGTTCCAGTAATTACATATTTTCAGACAGGATGTCATAAAGCCTAGGCTGGCCCCAACTTAGTATGTAACCAAGGATAGCTTGGAACTTCTAATCCTTCCAATACTAACTTGTTCCATGCAAACCATTCTATTTTTTGAAAGCACCCATAGAGTAAATATTATTTTTTGTCAAATTTCTCTTTATAAAAGTTCAATTCAACTAAAGACTATGTCATGTATATTCGACCTCTTTTGTAATCATGTAAAGAATTCTTTGACAAACTATATAAATCTGTTCCTGTGACAGTTATGACCTCTATTCTATATCATGAAAGAAATATCTGTGCAGAGTGGTTTTACTTCACCAAAGTGGACAAATATAAATTTTATTAACTATCTTTTCAGAGCTATTTATTATCAGCTATCTTTGTCTGGGCATCTCTAAGGGCTAAAGTTTGAAATCTTGCTTTATCTATATATTATTCAATAATTATGTTAGGGATATTATATACTTATTATAACTGACATACATTGTTCTGATAGATTAGAATAACGCCTGGATAGCTATCTCAATATATTTCAAAAGCCCAAGTACACATATTTCAGGGTTTCATATCTAGGGGCTACACAAATTAAATACAGAACTGAAAAATATTATTTCTGATAATTAAATCAAAGGAAAACATATTCTCACAAAAATATACTTACATATTTTTACTATATTTGTTTGTAATCGTTGTTAGCTAAAAGCAGGTGTTTTATCTGGGAAATGACCAAATCACTGGTGTGTCTAGTGCATAGATTATTTCTCAGCAATTAAAAAAAACAATGAGTACTCCCACCTTATGTTCTCTTTCTCCATTTATTGTTCTCCCTCTGATACACAGACACAAAATTTTCAATCAATAGGAACTCCTCTGGAAGTATCAGGAAAGTGGTACACACTATAAAACAAGCATTGGGTAATTTCCAGGCCAATACTCTCATTTTAATTTTGTAGGAAAAAAAAAACTCCCTTAGATACCTTAAAGAGGCAGAGACTCACCCCTTCTAAACATAGGTAGAATAATAGGTGACTGTTGGTAAATATTCTGGAGCAAAGCAGGAAGTGAGAAATAGGAAGAGAAGGAAGAGGAGAAAGGAGAGAGAGAGAGAGAGAGAGAGAAAGAGAGAGAGAGAGAGAGAGAGAGAGAGAGAGAGAGAGAGAGAGAGAGAATGTACTCAAAAGAAAGAAACCTTTAAAAGCCAGTGTTCATTAAGAATTTATTTATTTATTTATTTATTTATTTATTTATTTATTTATTTATTTATCTTTTTTGATTTATTTAATCTTTTCTTCACATTCCAGGTGTTATACCCCTCTAGGTCCCCACTCCGATTGTTCCACATCCCATACCACCGCCCACCATTTCCACAAAATTGTCTTCAACCCCCACCTCACCAGAACTACCCAAGAGACTGTCTGTGGCCTCCAGTCTCTTGAGGGTTTGGTGCATCTTCTCTGACTAAACCCAGACCTGGCAGTCCACTGCTGTATGTGTGTTTGGGGCATCATGTCAGCTTTTATATTCTGCCTGATTGGTGGCTCAGTGTCAGAGAGGTCTTGGAGATCCAGGTTAAATGAGACTGCTGGTCCTCATACAGGGTTGACCTCCTCCTCATCTTCTTCCAGCTTTTCCCTCATTGAACCAGAGGGATCAGCAGCTTCTGTCCATTGTTTGGGTGTAAATATCTGCACCTGACTCTTCCAGTTGCTTTTTGGGTCATTCGGGTATAGTCATAATAGGCCCCCTTTTTTGAGCACTTACTACATAGCCTCAGTAGTAGTGTAAGGCCTTGGGGCCTTTCCCCAAGCTGGGCCCCACCTTGATCTCACCTGGACCTCATTTCCATCAGGCTCTTCTCTGTTTTTGTTCTTGAAGTTCTTTTTGACAGGAATAGTTCTGGGTCAGAGCTTTTGACGTGGGATGGCAACCCCATCACTCACTTCATGCCTTCCTTATCTTTCTACTGGATGTGGATTCTACAAGTTCCTACTCCCCATCTACAAGTTCCTACTCCCCACTGTAGGGCATTTCATCTAAGATACCTCCATTTGAGTCCTGAGAGTCTCTCACCTCCCATGGCTCTGGTACATTCTGGGAGGCCATACCTCCATAGGTTGCCTGTTTTCATTCTTTCTGCTGTACCTCAGGGCTTCAGTTTTTTTTTTTTTCTAACCAATACCTGATCATGTTCTTCTCTAGTACTCCTGGTCCCCATCCCACTTGAGACCCTCCCACCACCCACACCCATTCTGTGATTTCTTTCTTCTCCCTTCCAAGTGGGATTGAGGTTTCCTCACTTGGGACTTGTGGCTTGATAACTTTTTTAAGTTCTGCGGAATGAATACAGGGAGTTCTGCGCTTTTTTGGCTAATATCCAATTATTAATGAGTATATACCATGCATGTCCTTTTGGCTCTGAGTTACCTTACTCAGAATGATATTTCCGAGTTACATCCATTTGCCTGAAAAACTCAGGATGTCTTTGTTTCTTAATAGCTGAGTAGTATTTCATTGTGTAAATGAACCACATTTTCTGTATCCATTCTTCTGTTTTGGGACATCTGGGTTATTTCCAGCTTCTAGCTATTATAAACAAGGCTGCTATGAACATAGAAAAACTTGTGCCTTGGGGCATGGTGCGACATCTTTTTGGTATATGCCCAAGAGTGGTACATCTGAGTCTTCAAGTAGACCTATTTCCAATGTTCTGAGCAATTTCCACACTAAATTCCAGAGAAGTTGTACCTGCTTGCGTCCCACCAGCAGTGGAGGAGTGTTCCTTTTTCTCCACATTTTCACGAACATGTGCTGTCATCTGAGGTATTGATCTTAGCCAATTTGATTGGTGTAAAGTACAATCTCAGGGTTGTTTTGATTTGAATTAACCTGAGCACTAAGGACTTTAAACATATCTTTAAGTGTTCCTTAGCCATTTTAGACTCTTCTGTCTTGACATCTCTATTTAGATATATACCCCATATTTGATTGGTTTATTTCGTTTCTTGAGTTCTTTATATATTTTGGATATTAGCCCTTTATCAGATGTGAGGTTAGTTAAGATTTTTTTCTCCAGTCTGTAGGTTGATGATTAGTCCCACTGCCTGTATGGTTTGCTTACAGAAGCTTTCCAGTTTCATGAGGTCACTTTTATGAATTGATGATCTTAGAGCATGAGCCATGGGAGTAGTTTTTAGAACATTTCCCTCTCTGCGTCAATGAGTTTATCTTCTATTAGATTCAGTGGATCTTATTTTATGTTGATAATCTTGTTCAATTTGAAACTGAGCTTTGTGCAAGGTGATAAGTATGTATTTATTTTTATTTTTCAACATACAGACTGCAAATTAGAACAGCATCATTTATTGAAAATCCTTTCTTTTTTCCATCATATATATATATATATATATATATATATATATATATATATATATATATATATATATATATATATTTCCAAATATCAAGTGTCCATAAATGTATGGTTTTCTTTCTGGTTCTTCAGTTCTAATCCACTGATCCATCTGTCAGTCTCTGTATCAATAACATGTAGGTTTTTTTTTTAAATCACTACTGCTCTATAGTAGAGTTTGAGGTCCAGGATTGCTCTGAGCCAGGATAGCAGTGGAGTCACAGAGTAGGACCCTGGCAATGGCTTTAAAATCAAAGTGTCTCAGGGATTTCTAGCTCTCAAATTGTACTGAAATGCTGATGATAACTTTGAAAAAGTACTTGGTCTTTCTGAGGGTAGGCTGGCTTAGGTGATTAACACCTGTAGCCAAACAGAGGAGGATTAAGCAATGCAGCCTTTTTTTCTAGCTCAGCAGGAATTGCTGGGCTCTAACTTTGAGCCAACAAGCCAGATGTCACTGGAAGAGAAGGAATTTAGAGAAGTGATTATAGAAGTTATTACTAAGTTATAAAAATATTTTTATGAAAGTTATATAAGGGCAAAAGCAGAAAGATCCTAAGAGCGTAAAGGGAAAAATTCTTATAAGTGGGTAAAAGGAAAAAAAAAAAAGGCTAAGTGGAGAAAGGCAAAAAAAAAAATTCTTCTCTCTCGATTTTCCTCGTCTCTTTGTCGTCAGCACTTATACATATTTCAGAATACATGACCACATGTTACAAAGTTCATCAACTGTCTCAGATCAACAGGTTCACTGAAGGTATCAAACCATAACTATGATATTAGTGAAGTTTTGTATAGGTAAACCCAATCAATATTTTATCTTTTACCCTAGAACCTATAATAAATCATTAGTTCACTTATAATGACCTTTGGTTAATTGTTATACAACCTCTTGGAATGTGCTCTGAGTAGGAGAAAGCCGAGTTAATATCTAAGAACAATTAGCCAGTGACACTAGGAAAACTTGCAGTTCTCATTGCAGTTTTGACTCTCAGTAAAGAACCTAATAGCCCTTTTAGTTTGGGGAGAATTTTATTGAGTATTTTTGCATTGATATACATAAGAGAAGTTGGTCTGAAGTTGCCTTAATCTGGAATCAATTCACCAATAAAAACAAATAGACTAACAGACTGGCTATATAAACAATATACAACATTTTGCTTCATAAAAGAAACCCACCTCAGGGACAAAACCAGATACTACCTCAGAGTAAAAGGCTGGAAAACAATTTTCCTAGCAAACGGTCTGAAGAAATAAGCTGGAGTAGCCATTCTAATATAGAATAAAATCAATTTCCAAACTAAAGATATCAAAAAAGACAAGAAGGGACAGTTAATGATCATGAAAGGCAAAATCTTCCAAGATGAACCCTCAATTCTGAATATCTATGCTCCAAATGCAATTGCATCCACATTCTTTAAAGAAACTTTAGTAAAGCTCAAATCACTCATTGCAATGCACACCATAATAGTGGGAGACTTCACAACCCACTCTTATCTATAGAAAGATCCGGGAAATAGAAACTAAACAGAGACACATTGAAGATAACAGAATTTATGAAACAAATGGATTTAATAGATATATACAGAACATTTTACCCTAAAACAAAAGGATATAACTTCTTCTCAGTACCTCATGGTACCTTCTCCACAATAGACCATATAATCAGTCACAAAACAGGACTCAACAAAAATATTGAAAGTATCCCATACACCCTATCACTTCACCATGGAGGAAGGCTGATCTTCAATAACAATATAAATAATAGGAAACCAACATTCATGTGAAAGCTGCATAACACTCTACTCAATGATAACTTGGTCAAGGAAGAAATAAAGAAGAAATTAAACACTTTTTAGAGTTTAATGAAAATGAAGGGAAAATATACCCAAACTTATAAGACACAATGAATTTATTCCCACAAAGAAAACCAACAGTTCTGAGTGCCACCAAAAAGAAACCAGAGAGAGCACACACTAAGAGCTTGACAGCACACCTAAAAGCTCTAGAACAAAAGGAGGCAAATTTACAAGGGGTTGTAGAGAGCAGAAAATAATCAAACTCATTGCTGGAATCAACCAAGTGGGCACAAAAAGAACTATTCAAAGTATCAACCAAACCAGGAGCCTGTTCTTTGAAAATAGTATCAAGATAGATACACCCTTAGCAAGAAGAACTAGAGGGCACAGGGATAGTATCCTAATTAACAAAATCATAAATGAAAAGGGAGACATAAGACCAGAACCTGAGAAAATCCTAGGCATCATAACATCCTTCTACAAAAGGCTATAATAAACAAAACTGGAAAACTTGGACTAAACGGACAATTTTCTAGACAGAAATCAGGTACCAAAGTTCAATCCAGATCAGAATAAAGATCTAAACAACCCCATATCCCCTAAAGAAATAGAGCAGTCACTAATAGTCTCCTATCCAAATAATGCCCAGGACCACCCACATGGGTTTAGTGCAGAGTTCTATCAGACCTTCAAAAAAGAACTAATTCCAACTGTTCTCAAACTATTTCACAAAACAGGAACAGAACATACTCTATTCAATTCATTCTATAGAAGCCAAAATTTCTCTGATAACTAAACCATATAAAGTCCCAACAAAATAGAGGACTTCAGATCAATTTCCCTTATGAATATTGATGCAAAAATATTCAATAAAGTCCATGCAAACTGAATCTAAGAACATATCACAAAGATCATCAATAATGATCAAGTAGGCTTCATCCCAGTGATGCAGGGATGGTTTAATAAAAGGAAACACATCAACGTAATCCAATATATAAGCAAACTCAAAAACAAAAACCGCATGATCATCTCCTTAGATGCTGAGAAATCATTTAACGAAATCCAGCACCCATTCATGATAAATGTCATGGAAAGATCAGGAATTCAAGGCTCATACTTAAACATAATAAAAGCAGTATATAGCATACCAGTAGTCAACATCAAACTAAATGGAGAGAAACTAAAACCAATCCCACTAAAAAAGGGACTAGACAAGGCTGCCCACTTTCTTCCTATCTATTCAATATAGCACTTGAAACCCTAGCCAGAGCAATTGGACAACAGAAGTAGATCAAGGGAGCACCATGGTCCCTGGCCCAGGGGATTCTGAGGACACCCGCAAGGACCCACAAAGGATCCTCCACGGGATTCTAAGACCTCTGGTGAGCAGAACACAGCGCCTGGTCCAATCCAATTGTGCAGGACCCTAGACTGCACATTATTATTATGCATATCAGATAGGCATGTGTGTGTGTGTGTGTGTGTGTGTGTGTGTGTGTGTGTCTGTGTGTGTTTGTGTGTGTTTGTATGTGTGTGTGTGTGTGTGTCTGTGTGTGTGTGTGTGTGTATGTGTGCATATAAGCGTGCAGGTATATAACACTTGTGACCAGAGGAATGCAATCATGAAGTATCTTTCTTTATGTCTCTCTGCCATTTTCCTATGATGCAGTGTGTTGATTAGAATATCTTTTGCCCATGGGATGTGGCACTATTACAAGGTGTTGGCTTGTTTGAGGAAGTGTATCATTGTGTAGGCTTGCTTTTCTGTAGTGCACAATCTCTGCCCAGTGACGAAAATTGATCCTCTTCCTTGCTAACTGTGGCCACAAGCTTCCTCATTGTTGCCTTCAGACTAAGATATAGACCAATTACTTCCTTCCCCAGCACCTCCTCTTCCTGGATGCTGCCATGCTTCCTACCAAGATAATAATGTACTGACCCTCTGAATCTGTAAGACAACATCAATTAAATTTTCCCTATAAGAGTTTCCTGAGTCATGATGTCTCTGCACATCAATGAAACCCTGTTGAACATAGGCAGTATGTTAGCCTGATATTTAATGCTTACTAGATAATTGCAACCAGAATGCAAGCACAAAGTAAAGATGATGAATGAGTTACTGTATTTTTTGAACTTCTGAATTTTTGAATGAATTTGGAATTTGGGAAAATTAGAAAGTTTTGGGAAGGAGAAAGAGAGGATGCAAAGACCTTTTGGGCTCCTGCCACTTGCTTTTGCATTCAATATATCTATTTTAAAACAACACCAACAACTAAAACAACCAACGACAAGGCATCCATACAACAGATTCACAGAGAAGACACCAAAGGGCATTACATTCTTGTAAATCATTTTTCAGCTAATGTCTGGTGTATTGAGCCTAAGAATTTTTCTGTCAAACCCTGATGATTAATCACTAGATTGTATCACCTATCACAATGATGAATGACACTGTTTTCAATAGAACAGTAACGTGTATGAATACATTGTTTTTCACACAGTCAGTTTGAATTGTTACTATATATACCAGTTTTTTTTTTTTTGCATTTTATCTCCATTAGTGTGTTGTTTTCTGCCCTCACTTGCTACATAGAAAACGGAATCTTTTACATTATATTTCATTTAGGGTGCACAATTGAACCTAAAGACTAATTCAGTCCATTTCAAAGTAGAGCTCTCTGTTCTCTTTACAAAATTGAAAGTAAACTGTTTTCAAAAATATTTTGCAGTTGTGTGGCTTAGTTTAATTAAGATTGTGTGGGGGGGAATTTATCCCACAGTCTCAGTTGTCTCAAACTGGGAAAACTGTCTAGAAATGTTGTGGGACTCGAGCCCCGGGCTACCTTGCCAGCAGAGTCTTGCCCAACACCCGCAAGGGCCCACACGGGACTCCCCACGGGACCCTAAGACCTCTGGTGAGTGGAACACAGCACCTGCCCCAATCCAATCGCATGGAACCTGAGACTGCGGTACATAGGGAAGCAGACTACCCGGGCCTGATCTGGGGTACAAGTCCCTTCCGCGCGACTCGAGACCCGGGCTACCTTGCCAGCAGAATCTTGCCCAACACCCACAAGGGCCCACACGGGACTCCCCACGGACTCTAAGACCTCTGGTGAGTGGAACACAGCGCCTGCCCCAATCCAATCGCGCGGAACCTGAGACTGCGGTACATAGGGAAGCAGGCTACCCAGGCCTGATCTGGGTCACAAGTCCCTTCCGCATGACTTGAGACCCGGGCTACCTTGCCAGCAGAGTCTTGCCCAACACCCCCAAGGGCCCACACGGGACACCCCACGGGATCCTAAGACCTCTAGTGAGTGGAACACAACTTCTGCCAGGAGTCTGGTTCGAACAACAGATATCTGGGTACCTGCCTTGCAAGAAGAGAGCTTGCCTGCAGAGAACACTGTGCCCACTGAAGCTAAGGAGAGTGCTACCCTCCAGGTCTGCTTATAGAGGCTGACAGAGTCACCTGAAGAACAAGCTCTTAACAGTGACAAAAAAAAACAGCTAGCTTCAGAGATTACCAGATGGCGAAAGGCAAACGTAAGAATCCTACTAACAGAAATCAAGACCACTCACCATCATCAGAACGCAGCACTCCCACCCCACCTAGTCCTGGGCACCCCAACACAACCGAAAATCTAGACCCAGATTTAAAAACATTTCTCATGATGATGATAGAGGACATCAAGAAGGACTTTCATAAGTCACTTAAAGAATTACAGGAGAGCACTGCTAAAGAGTTACAGGCCCTTAAAGAAAAGCAGGAAAACACAGCCAAACAGGTAGACATCATTAAAGAAAAACAGGAAAACACATCCAAACAGGTGATGGAAATGAACAAAACCATACTAGAACTAAAAGGGGAAGTAGACACAATAAAGTAAACCCAAAGCGAGGCAACGCTGGAGATAGAAACCCTAGGAAAGAGATCTGGAACCATAGATGCGAGCATCAGCAACAGAATACAAGAAATGGAAGAGAGAATCTCAGGTGCAGAAGATTCCATAGAGAACATCGACACAACAGTCAAAGAAAATACAAAATGCAAAAGGATCCTAACTCAAAACATCCAGGTAATCCAGGACACAATGAGAAGACCAAACCTACGGATAATAGGAATTGATGAGAATGAAGATTTTCAACTTAAAGGGCCAGCTAATATCTTCAACAAAATAATAGAAGAAAACTTCCCAAACATAAAAAAAGAGATGCCCATGATCATACAAGAAGCCTACAGAACTCCAAATACACTGGACCAGAAAAGAAATTCCTCCCGACACATAATAATCAGAACAAAAAAATGCACTAAATAAAGAGAGAATATTAAAAGCAGTAAGGGAGAAAGGTCAAGTAACATATAAAGGAAGGCCTATCAGAATTACACCAGACTTTTCACCAGAGTCTATGAAAGCCAGAAGAGCCTGGACAGATGTTAAACAGACACTAAGAGAACACAAATGCCAGCCCAGGCTACTATACCCGGCCAAACTCTCAATTACCATAGATGGAGAAACCAAAGTATTCCATGACAAAACCAAATTCACACAATATCTTTCCACGAATCCAGCCCTTCAAAGGATAATAACAGAAAAGAAGCAATACAAGGACGGAAATCATGCCCTAGAACAACAAACCAAAAAGAAGACAACCACAAGAACAGAATGCCAACTCTAACAACAAAAATAAAAGGGAGCAACAATTACTTTTCCTTAATATCTCTTAATATCAATGGACTCAATTCCCCAATAAAAAGACATAGACTAACAGACTGGCTACACAAACAGGACCCAACATTCTGCTGCTTACAGGAAACCCATCTCAGGGAAAAAGACAGACACTACCTCAGAGTGAAAGGCTGGAAAACAATTTTCCAAGCAAATGGACTGAAGAAACAAGCTGGAGTAGCCATTTTAATATCGGATAAAATCGACTTCCAACCCAAAGTTATCAAAAAAGACAAGGAGGGACACTTCATACTCATCAAAGATAAAATCCTCCAAGAGGAACTCTCAATTCTGAATATCTATGCACCAAATGCAAGGGCAGCCACATTCATTAGAGACACTTTAGTAAAGCTCAAAGCATACATTGCACCTCACACAATAATAGTGGGAGACTTCAACACACCACTTTCTTCAAAGGACAGATCGTGGAAACAGAAACTAAACAGGGACACAGTGAAACTAACAGAAGTTATGAAACAAATGGACCTGACAGATATCTACAGAACATTTTATCCTAAAACAAAAGGATATACCTTCTTCTCAGCACCTCACGGGACCTTCTCAAAAATTGACCATATAATTGGTCACAAAACAGGCCTCAATAGATACAAAAATATTGAAATTGTCCCATGTATCCTATCAGACCACCATGGCCTAAGACTGATCTTCAATAACAACATAAATAATGGAAAGCCAACATTCACGTGGAAACTGAATAACACTCTTCTCAATGATACCTTGGTCAAGGAAGGAATAAAGAAAGAAATTAAAGACTTTTTAGAGTTTAATGAAAATGAAGCCACAACGTACCCAAACCTATGGGACACAATGAAAGCATTTCTAAGAGGGAAACTCATAGCTCTGAGTGCCTCCAAGAAGAAACGGGAGACAGCACATACTAGCAGCTTGACAACACATCTAAAAGCCCTAGAAAAAAAGGAAGCAAATTCACCCAAGAGGAGTAGACGGCAGGAAATAATCAAACTCAGGGGTGAAATCAACCAAGTGGAAACAAGAAGAACTATTCAAAGAATTATCCAAACGAGGTGTTGGTTCTTTGAGAAAAGCAACAAGATAGATAAACCCTTAGCTAGACTCACTAAAGGGCACAGGGACAAAATCCTAATTAACAAAATCAGAAATGAAAAGGGAGACATAACAACAGATCCTGAAGAAATCCAAAACACCATCAGATCCTTCTACAAAAGGCTATACTCAACAAAACTGCAAAACCTGGACGAAATGGACAAATTTCTGGACAGATACCAGGTACCAAAGTTGAATCAGGATCAAGTTGACCATCTAAACAGTCCCATATCACCTAAAGAAATAGAAGCAGTTATTAATAGT
The DNA here is from genome assembly GCF_000001635.26 of Mus musculus. NCBI lineage: Eukaryota > Metazoa > Chordata > Mammalia > Rodentia > Muridae > Mus > Mus musculus. The sequence continues at coordinate 43,713,393 of NC_000087.7, forward strand.
CTCCCAACCAAAAAAAGCCCAGGACCAGATGGGTTTAGTGCAGAGTTCTATCAGACCTTCAAAGAAGATCTAATTCCAATTCTGCACAAACTATTTCACAAAATAGAAGTAGAAGGTATTCTACCCAACTCATTTTATGAAGCCACTATTACTCTGATACCTAAACCACAGAAAGATCCAACAAAGATAGAGAATTTCAGACCAATTTCTCTTATGAATATCGATGCAAAAATCCTCAATAAAATTCTCGCTAACCGAATCCAAGAACACATTAAAGCAATCATCCATCCTGACCAAGTAGGTTTTATTCCAGGGATGCAGGGTTGGTTTAATATATGAAAATCCATCAATGTAATCCATTTTATAAACAAACTCAAAGACAAAAACCACATGATCATCTCGTTAGATGCAGAAAAAGCATTTGACAAGATCCAACACCCATTCATGATAAAAGATTTGGAAAGATCAGGAATTCAAGGCCCATACCTAAACATGATAAAAGCAATCTACAGCAAACCAGTAGCCAACATCAAAGTAAATGGAGAGAAGCTGGAAGCAATCCCACTAAAATCAGGGACTAGACAAGGCTGCCCACTTTCTCCCTACGTTTTCAACACAGTACTTGAAGTATTAGCCAGAGCAATTCGACAACAAAAGGAGATCAAGGGGATACAAACTGGAAAAGAGGAAGTCAAAATATCACTTTTTGCAGATGATATGATAGTATATATAAGTGACCCTAAAAATTCTACCAGAGAACTCCTAAACCTGATAAACAGCTTCGGTGAAGTAGCTGGATATAAAATAAACTCAAACAAGTCAATGGCCTTTCTCTATACAAAGAATAAACAGGCTGAGAGAAATTAGGGAAACAACACCCTTCTCAATAGTCACAAATAATATAAAATATCTTGGCGTGACTCTAACTAAGGAAGTGAAAGATCTGTATGATAAAAACTTCAAATCTCTGAAGAAAGAAATTAAGGAAGATCTCAGAAGATGGAAAGATCTCCCATGCTCATGGATTGGCAGGATCAACATTGTAAAAATGGCTATCTTGCCAAAAGCAATCTAAAGATTCAATGCAATCCCCATCAAAATTCCAACTCAATTCTTCAACGAATTGGAAGGAGCAATTTGCAAATTTGTCTGGAATAACAAAAAACCTAGGATAGCAAAAAGTCTTCTCAAGGATAAAAGAACTTCTGGCAGAATCACCATGCCAGACCTAAAGCTTTACTACAGAGCAATTGTGATAAAAACTGCATGGTACTGGTATAGAGACAGACAAGTAGACCAATGGAATAGAATTGAAGACCCAGAAATGAACCCACACACCTATGGTCACTTGATCTTCGACAAGGGAGCTAAAACCATCCAGTGGAAGAAAGACAGAATTTTCAACAATTGGTGCTGGCACAACTGGTTGTTATCATGTAGAAGATTGCGAATAGATCCATACTTATCTCCTTGTACTAAGGTCAAATCTAAGTGGATCAAGGAACTTCACATAAAACCAGAGACACTGAAACTTATAGAGGAGAAAGTGGGGAAAAGCCTTGAAGATATGGGCACAGGGGAAAAATTCCTGAACAGAACAGCAATGGCTTGTGCTGTAAGATCGAGAATTGACAAATGGGACCTAATGAAACTCCAAAGTTTCTGCAAGGCAAAAGACACCGTCAATAAGACAAAAAGACCACCAACAGATTGGGAAAGGATCTTTACCTAACTTAAATCAGATAGGGGACTAATATCCAACATATATAAAGAACTCAAGAAGGTGGACTTCAGAAAATCAAATAACCCCATTAAAAAATGGGGCTCAGAACTGAACAAAGAATTCTCACCTGAGGAATACCGAATGGCAGAGAAGCACTTGAAAAAATGTTCAACATCCTTAATCATCAGGGAAATGCAAATCAAAACAACCCTGAGATTCAACCTCACACCAGTCAGAATGGCTAAGATCAAAAATTCAGGTGACAGCAGATGCTGGCGTGGATGTGGAGAAAGAGGAACACTCCTCCATTGTTGGTGGGATTGCAGGCTTGTACAACCACTCTGGAAATCAGTCTGGCGGTTCCTCAGAAAACTGGACATAGTACTACCGGAGGATCCAGCAATACCTCTCCTGGGCATATATCCAGAAGATGCCCCAACTGGTAAGAAGGACACATGCTCCACTATGTTCATAGCAGCCTTATTTATAATAGCCAGAAGCTGGAAAGAACCTAGATTCCCCTCAACAGAGGAATGGATACAGAAAATGTGGTACATCTACACAATGGAGTACTACTCAGCTATTAAAAAGAATGAATTTATGAAATTCCTAGCCAAATGGATGGACCTGGAGGGCATCATCCTGAGTGAGGTAACACATTCACAAAGAAACTCACACAATATGTACTCACTGATAAGTGGATAGTAGCCCCAAACGTAGGATACCCAAGATATAAGATATAATTTGCTAAACACATGAAACTTAAGAAGAATGAAGACTGAAGTGTGGACACTATGCCCCTCCTTAGATTTGGGAACAAAACACCCATGGAAGGAGTTACAGAGACAAAGTTTGGAGCTGAGATGAAAGGATGGTCCATGTAGAGACTGCCATATCCTGGGATCCACCCCATAATCAGCATCCAAACGCTGACACCATTGCATACACTAGCAAGATTTTATTGAAAGGACCCAGATGTAGCTGTCTCTTGTGGGACTATGCCGGGGCCTAGCAAACACAGAAGTGGATGCTCACAGTCAGCTAATGGATGGATCATAGGGCTCCCAATGGAGGTGCTAGAGAAAGTAGCCAAGGAGCTAAAGGGATCTGCAACCCTATAGGTGGAACAACATTATGAACTAACCAGTACCCCGGAGCTCTTGACTCTAGCTGCATATATATCAAAAGATGGCCTAGTCGGCCATCACTGGTAAGAGAGGCCCATTGGACTAGCAAACTTTATATACCCCAGTACAGGGGAACACCAGGGCCAAAAATGGGGAGTGGGTGGGCAGGGGAGTGGTGGTGGGTGGATATTGGGGACTTTTGGTATAGCATTGGAAATGTAAATGAGTTAAATACCTAATAAAAAATGGAAAAAAAAAAAGAAATGTTGTGGAACCTTTGTGACTGTGCCCTAGCAGAAGTAGATCTGTGGGGCAAGAAGGAGGGAGCTGGGAGGTTCTGAACTAAATCTTGGATTCTAAATCCAACCAAATGTGAGAAAGGCCCATTCAGGCTCTCAATGCCACAGATGAATTTGTTGTTTCCTCCTATGCTGTCTTTATCATGACAGTCTGTCCCTGGTGAGTGTTTGCCATATACATCTCTTCCTGAACATTGATTGTGTCAGGAGTTTTGACAACTTGTCTTAAAAATAAGTATTGTAAGTGTACATCCCCCTTCCCCCTCCTTCCCTCCCTCCCTCCCTCCCTCCCTCCCTCCCTCCCTCCCTCCCTCCCTCTCTCTCTTGCTCTCTCTCTCTCTCTCTCTCTCTCTCTCTCTCTCTCTCTCTCTCTCTCTCTCTCTCTCTCTCTCTCTCTCTCTCTCTCTCTCTGTGTGTGTGTGTGTGTGTGTGTGTGTGTGTAGGTGTGTGTGGGTTGTTGTTGTGTCAAATATATTGCTGTCAATTTTGCCTTCATGTATTTTTTTAATGTGTGTGTGTGGAATGATTTTTCACATTAAAAATTATTCTCACTTTTTATAAATTTCAGTGCAATCTTCACTTTTAGGGAGATAAGCTTCCAAATGGCTTTTTCTCTGGAACTCAATAAATTGGAATGCTCCATAGCTTTATGACCTGAATGAGAATTGTCAATAGGTTCCCAGTGATTCTGTGGGGCCAAACTTAAGATCTGTGCAACAGCTAGAGGAGCCTCTGTGTTCTTTGAGCCCTGCATTTGGAAAATAACTATGAATTGTTTGTACAGTTGGCTCTAGCATAGAGACTCTTTTTTTTAATTGTTTTCTTTTTTTCACTAGATGCCATTCATTAGAAAGTCTTTCCACATGGAAACTACTGACCATATTGAACGGTGGAGAAAGGAGATTCACAGTAAATTATAAATGAAGAAAACAAAAGTTACAGCCCTATAACTGATACTCCCACAGCTAAAGATGTGTAGAAGCATGGAGAATGTTGCAGGACTTGCAAAATTTGGTTGGATCTCATTCCTCCTCAATGCTCACATAATTTAGTACTTAATATCCTTGTAATTTAATACATATATTTTTGTAAATACTTCTTAATTAAGTTGTGTGAATGTGTGTAACTCTGTGAATATCTCTGTGCATGTCTCTCTTTCTATGTATATTTTTCTCTGTCTCTGTGCCTACTTGTGTGTCTCTGTGTGAATGTTTATGTGCATGTCTCACTCTGTATGTCTAAGTTTCTCTGTCTTTCTGTCTCTGTCTATCTATGCCTCTTATCTCTTGTCATTTCTTCTCCTTGTTTACCTTCTTCTTCTATTGTTTCTCCTTCTTTGCCTTATCCTTCTCCTCCTTATTCTTTTCTCCTTCTGCTTCTCCTTTTCCTTCGCCTTCTCCTCCTACTCATGTTTCTTCTTCTTCTTCTTCTTCTTCTTCTTCTTCTTCTTCTTCTTCTTCTTCTTCTTCTTCTTCTTCTTCTTCTTCTTCTTCTTCTTCTTCTTCTACTTCTTCTTCTTCTTCTTCTTCTTCTTCTTCTTCTTCTTCTTCTTCTTCTTCTTCTTCTTCTTCTTCTTCTTCTTCTTCTTCTTCCTCCTTCTCCTTCTCCTTCTCCTTCTCCTTCTCCTTCTCCTTCTCCTTCTCCTTCTCCTTCTCCTTCTCCTTCTCCTTCTCCTTCTCCTTCTCCTTCTCCTTCTCCTTCTCCTTCTCCTTCTCCTTCTTCTTCTTCTTCTTCTTCTTCTTCTTCTTCTTCTTCTTCTTCTTCTTCTTCTTCTTTGCCTTTGACATCTCCTTCTCTTCCTCCTTCTCTCATTCTCCTTCTCTCCTTCTCTCCTCCTTATTTAACCTTCTCCTTTTCTACTTCTCCAAGTCCTCCTCCTTTTTTTCTCTTCCTCTTCCTCTTCTTTTTTTCTTCTTCCTTCTCCTTCTCCTTGTCGTTCTGCTCCACCCATTCCTCTTCCCTTCCTTCTTCTCCTCTTCCTCTCCATATTCTTCTCCTTCTCTTTCTTTTTCTCCTTCTACTTTTTTCTCTATCTCACCCTCCCTCACTCCCTCCTACCCTTACCCTACATTCCCTGATGCATTCACAGACTCTCCTCCAGTACTACTGGTCATTTGAATTTTGTCTTGCCAAGCTATGAAAACAAGAATGGTCTCCTAAGGCATCCCCTGTTGCTGGTCTTTTCCATATGTCTTTTCAATTGCCCTTTCACTGTTTTACAGATTTCTTCTAAGATCATTTTACCCCACCCCACATCCATGCCTTGATTTCTTATGGTGGGAGGCTCCAGAGTTTCAAACTCACATCCTCTCTACTGGTGTACTGCCTGAGAAACCACAAAATCTGTAGGCTAGAGTTAAATTTGATCATTGAGCTTGGGGCATTGTGCTATGTACAAAATACCTGGTCTCCATTCATGCTGAAGTCCTTAAACCTGATGAAACCTAATGGGTCGTAATTTTCACCTACATGGGAAGGAAGGCATTTCCTCAGTATTTCTGGAACCCTGGCTCCTGGTAAAGTTACCAAACCCATAAGCACTCCCGCCCAGCAGTGGCTAATGGCTAGCAGTCACATACAAAATGAGCAAAGGTTCTTATCTTCAGGTTAGATAACTTCCAGTTACCTAGCAACAGCAAGATAACAAGCCCAATATATGAGAGGCTACTTGGCCCTACATCATTCTCTCCCTCCCTCCCTCTCTCTCTCTCTCTCTCTCTCTCTCTCTCTCTCTCTCTCTCTCTCTCTCTCTCTCTCTCTCTCTCTTTCTCACTTTTACAATCCTTACTCTCTGTAAACTTTTACCTCTTTCTCTAAGTGTTCACCTTTCTTACTCTCTAACTTGCTTTCTGTCCTTCCTTCTATGTCTTTCCCCATCTCTCCTTTTGGCCATGGCAAGTCTAACAATCTTTTTACTCTTTGTTTTTCTCCCTGCTGTCTAAAATAAAGCTCTAAAACATTAGACTGTCTATGTTTTTTAAGGCCCAATATGGGATGCCAGAGACAAAGAATCTGGTACCATTGTCTTCCCCTAGTTCTCCCCCATCCGTGTACTGTCAGTGGATTTATACAGCCAGATGCACAACCAGGGATGCATGGTAAGTATCCTTCACTCCTCCCATGTCAGCCTTCACAGAGCACAGAACCTTCTGCCGGCCATGTTCTCTCTCACTTCACCAACTTCCCCTACACCCACATTTTCACACTGGACACTTAACATTACTACGAATTATTAAAATATAACTGCATTTAAATTTAAAAATCATCTCCTCATTTGTGTTGGTAACAATCCAATACTTAACAGATATTTGTTAGTAGTGCTTACCTGTTGACATTGATACCATGAACTTCTTATTACTTCTGGTGCTATGTGATTTTTTTTTTCAAGCAAGATGAGGACTTGAACAATTTCTGAAATCATGTCTTTGGACTCACAGCACTTACATGATGTAGTTCTAGTTTCCCAGAGACTTCCAGTATCTGTGATGAGCCATGAACTTGGGACATCTGCAGCATGACCCAGAGTTTCATTGGGCTGAGCAGAGAGATCCCAAGATTTGATTGCTTTCTCTGTCCAAAGTATATAATATGCGATGAAATTACAACTGCATAGTGGTTTTTATTACTCTGTGTTATTATCATTTCAAATCCTCTTAGTTCTTGGCTGAGTTGCTAAATGATAACTTGTTCTGTGAACCAGTTGCCACTTTTGTTCTAAAGCGATTTGATGGATCTTTTCAGCTTTCCTAGTTCCATTTTCTGAGAAAAGTAGCTTCCCTCTGAGGTTATGGTCTCAGAAGTTGTTGGATGTTTCAAACCCTTCCCTGGAATGTCTGGGAATCTGCAGAAAAGGAACTAAGACTTTTGAAACAAAAGCGAGGAACTACTTGGTGTCTTCTTCTTGTCTTGTGAAAATTCTGAGATCCATTCTTACAACTGGAAATATTCAAACACATTAAAATTATTCTACAATGAGAAAATCAACTGCATTATAATCCTGATACTTACTGACACATGAGTTATAAGGATGTTCTTTATTAAAAAATCAATTAGTTCTTACACTCTTTATTTCGTTCTAGATCACATTTTCCTCCTTTTAACAGCTGAAAAATCTATTTTACTTCAATTTCATTTTTAAAAATCCATATTATTTTAAAAATTTTAGTGGTAATTGTAATAAGTATCTATAGAGTGTTGCAGATGGATTATTCCCCCCTTTTCTGTGGCTAATGGAAGGTTATTAAAAAAATTCTTCCTAATGAACATCTATTCTTGTTATTGTTTTTTTTTTGTTGTTGTTATTGATGTTGTTAGAGGTTATTACTTGACTTCAGGAATGTTTAATGCTAATGTGGGTCTTATTGTTCTCCAGATGTCTCCTTTCACCCCCCAATATATAATATAATATATATATATATATATTTATATATATTTGTAAAAATGTGGTGAGTCCCTGTATGCACATTATTAAATGTTTCTGATTCAACTTGTGCACAAAGCAATCTAGAGTCTGTCTTTTTACATTGGTGTTCCTTTGCAAGGGAAATGAAATACCAAAGCTTATCTGAAAGTAAGGATTTTTCAAAAGTATCATTTCCTTGGGAATTCTAAATAAAAGTTAATATTCATTATGGAGAATGTATTATGAGCTTGTCAAGGGCATTTGAATATGAATTTCTTTCCTGTTATTTTTATTTTTCCTTGGTGACTTGAAGTGGAAGCTACTCACAGGAAAAAAAAAGAGAGGTATCTAAAACTACTTCTCATTATCTCACTTTCTTTAAATTGAGATTTCTGATGTTGAAGAGGAATGAAGTGAGTGTGCAGATTTTGTCCACATAACTCCTAAAAGAAAGAGCAATAGTCATGTTCCACAAACACATGTATTCGACACCACAATGAATTTACATGGGTACTGGCTGAATCTAAAGTCCCTGTAAATGAATGTGTGTGTGTGTGTGTGTGTGTGTGTGTGTGTGTGTGTGTGTGTGTGTGTGTGAATGTTTCCATGTGTGTGTGTCTGTTACTCAGTATATCTAGGTGTATATGTACATGTATGTGTTAGGATTTTATTGCTGTAAACAGACACACTTACCAATGCATGTTTTATTAGAAAACCATTTAATTGGGGCTGGGTTACAGGTTCAGAAGTTCAGTCCATTATCATCAAGGTAAGAATATGGCAGGATCCAGGCAGGCATGGTTCATTTGGAGCTGAGAGTTCTACATCTTTATCTGATAGCTGCTTGGAAATGAATAGCTTACAGGCAGTAGGCAGAGGGCCTTAATTCTGTTCCCACAAAACATCAAATGTGTTTTTGAGTGTTTATGTGAGTATTAGTACGGGTTTTATTGCCATGAAGTGTCACCAGGATCATAGTAAATCTTGAACACTTTGTAACTTCTTTTCAGAGGTTTACTCCATTATTGTCATGGCTGGAAACATGGTAGCCTTCAGACAGACAAAGTGCTGGAGAAGGAGATGAGTTTTAGGTCTTGATAAACAGGAAGCAGATGGAGACTGTGTCAAACTGGGGATTGCTTAAGGACAGCAGAACTCCAAGCCTACCACCACATTTTTACATTTCTTCCAACAAGATCACACCAACTCAACGAAGACACATCTCCATCAGTGTCCCAACTACTCCACCAATGTCACACCTCATGAAACTATTTCACACCTCCTGAGAGTGCTACACCTATTGGCACTATTTATTTGGGCCCATTAACATTATTCTTAAAACTGTTCAAAGGACAAAAGGTAACTTTAATGAAAGAAATAAAGAATGTTTCAAAAAATAAACAGGAGTATGTATGTCTTGGTTACTGTTCTATTGCTGTGAGAGACATCATGACCAAACCAACTTATAAGAGGAAACATTTAATTGTGGTCTTAGAGTTCCAGAGGGCAAGTCCAGGATATCATGGTAGACACCATGGCAACACAGAGGCAAAACATGTAGAGGAGTAGTTGAGAGCGAACAACTTATGATGGAGATGGCAGAGAGTAATGAAAGAGGAAGAGAGAGAGAGAGAGAGAGAGAGAGAGAGAGAGAGAGAGAGAGAGAGAGAGAGAGAGAGAGAGAGCCTGATGGGTTTTTGATATTTCAAGGCTCTGTGACAAATCTCCTGTAATAATAAAACAACTCCTAATTCATTCTAAACAGCCAATCACCTGGAACACTAACACATTTGAACGTGTGATCATCTGTGGCCCACAATTATTCAAACGAATATAGGAATGAAAAAGAAAATGAAGTCAACTAATAAGTGGCCATGACACTTGGTAGTATAGTTTATATCATTACTTTTCTTTTCTCACAGGTTAGGGTTATTTGCATAACATATTTCTGATCACCCATCATTTACAAATAATCCAAAGGCATCCTAACCCCTCCCCACACACACACACACACATTTCTACTTGATTAACCATATTGGCATTACTTATTTTTATGGAAACATATCCCTTATTCCTGATTTAGTTGAAATCGTGGAAAATGTTGATGTACAATTAATTCCTATTCATAATGGGATAAAACAGAAGTCAACAGGAATGAATCCATTGTTCCTTGGAGCTGAAAATTTCCCATCGATTTAGTAAAATGTTATAAATATGATTTTAAAAGAAGGCAACACACTGAAAAAGTCTTATTTTCATATTTTCATTATTTACAGACCATTCTGTGGTATAAATCGGAATCTAGAGGAAGAAAGGTGTTTAAAGTCACTGACACACACACTTAACTGAGGTTTCCTTTGCACAGGAAGAAGATATATCAATCTGCTATATCTGGAGAGTTTCTCCAGGACCATAATGATATGAAAGTCTTCAGGTCTCTAGGTTAAAACAACATTGCTTTTGCCTATAATGTATGCAATGTAACCTCTTTTATACAGTAATCATATTTATGTGTGTAAGCATACAGAAATACACAGGTAAGTGCAGAGAATAGGGAAGGGTATACTGTTTTCTGCTACTTCACTCCCTAATTTTCCCATTGTGACAGGGTTTCTTGCTGAGCTAGGAGTGAGGCTGACATTCAGGAAGCCACAGTCATCCTTCTGTCTCTGCCACTCCAATTCCTAAGCACTGGTGTTGTAGGTGAATGTTTGACCAAACACTTGGCTTTACCCCTGGGCCATCTCCCCAGATTCTTCTTTATTTTAAATAACCTCTGGATTACTTTTGCCCTCAATGTAATGAAATTGCTGTATAAGAAGTTGTTATTTAGAAGATGGCAATATAAGTGGTCTGTGTGTGTTCAGTACAGATATGGTAATTTAAAAACTACTTTCCTTAATTCCTTGAGAATTTCATACACTGTATTTTGATGGAATTTACTTTCCAATTCTTTTAGTAACTCCTCCCAGAACAAAGCCTGGCCCATTCCCACCTAACTCCTCCTGCCAACTTCATATCTTGTCTTCTCCTCTTTGTTACAACCCATTCAAATCATTTGTGTTTCCCATAAACTCTTGGATATCTGGCTTCCAGTAGAGCATGAACAATCTATCACCTTCAAAGTCAATACCTTTGATGAAAACTGACTATTCATCCTTCATCAACTGTCTATACCTTATCAGATAGCGATAAGGGATAGTGAGCCTTCCCATTCAGTGATGGAAGACAGAATGGCCTGATTTTGTGCATAAAGACACAGTTTCTCTCTTTCCTCTGTGCCTTACAAGATTTTCATTCTCTTCCTTGAGGATTTCTAAGATTCAGCTCCTCTACTTCTTGCCTCTTTCTGTATTTGTGAATATGCATGTGTGTCTATATTACACATGTCTCATTTTACATACAACTCAACTCAAAGTGGGATTTTGCAATTAACTGCTGGCACTATCTCACACTAGACCATATTCCTTAATGCAGACTTGGTGTGGGTAAGTACCAGAAAGGAACAGGAGATTGCTAGATATCTTCAGAGTTAGTTGTAGTATAGGTGAAGTTTAGACTTCTGACCTTACATTCTGGCTAGAACTTATGTGTTTAAGATGCATGGATACGGGATCAAGATCCTGAACTTGCATTGCATTTTTGTTCTTTTTGAACAAAACAGAGATATCCTTGAAGAGAAAGATGGATCCTATCACTTTCTTTCAAATAAAGAATTCTGTGGTTAAATTGTTTTGAAATGTCAGTCATGGGTCTTTGATGAAGGTTTGGTACACAGTATAATGTTCATAGGTAGTACAATATGCACTCTGAAAAGTGATTGGAACCTGAGGGCTTTAAACAATGAGTTAATCAATCAATGGATGTGCATGGAATGGGTAAGAAACTTGTAAATGAACGTGGTCATTTGGACATGTCTTCAAAGCTGTTTATTGTCTTTGGTACCTTCTTGTGTTAATGCTGACTAGCTGCCATTAAGTTGAACAATTTTGCTGCTTCATGCCCCTTTCATATTCATGTGATCATGGATCCTTCTTTCATTTGTGATAGTAACATGTCAGGTTCAGAGGAAACATGGCTTAATTCTTTAATTTTTTTTCTAGAAACGGCATGCTAAGTGTAGACCCAATGTTACCTAGTTGTTGTAGTTGGAATATTCAGCCACGGTATCTGTTGTCTTTGAGACTCAAGAACTTTGCTGCTACCCACACCACTGGTCTTTCTTCTGAATTCACTATTGTATTTTAGTAGATTTCAATATCATATGTAGTACCAGAAAATGAGTGAAAAATGACAGTGGTGAAATGTGTTTAGAATCATTAAATTACACACTTAAAAATAAATAAATCAATGGATTTATTTAGTATATAAATAAAACTCCAATAAAACTTCTGAAAAGGCTTAACCAAATGTGATGCTTCTCATGTGAGTTGTTATTTGTCATAGCACCTGTGATTTAGCTGTTAATAGTAGTGGGTTTTATTACTTATGAATCAGACCCCAATACATCCATGAAGAGGTAACACTCCATTCCCTCAGGAGAAAGAAATCAATTAAAAGTCATTGGATTTCTTGATGAGAATTTTTCTGGTCAAAGCTGAGTTGGCAGGAAGTTGGACAGATTGGGGTGTCTCCCAGAAAGTGTAACAGACATTAGAATGTAGGTATTGTGAGGCTATAAGACATATTCACTACTTTTCACCTATTATTGAGTATTCTTGCTGGTGGAGGTACTTACCCTTCACTTCTGCCATGGAGGGAAGTGGGTCTATACCTAGGCAGAAGGAGGAGATTGTGATGAGTAATGTTTGTGTGGGTTATGGAGTAGGATAAACCTTAATGTGCTGGGATTTTATTTATCTCCAACTTGACAATCTAGCGTCACCTTAGGAGAGAGAACAATTCAAGAATTGTCTCTATTCACTTGGTTTTTGGGTAAGTCTATGGGACATTTTCTTCCTTGATGGTTGATGTGTGAGGGTAGGCAACTGTGGGTAAGCTCATCAGTAGTCATTTATAAAAGGGAGGCTTTTACTCTGTATTTAAAATAAAATATTTGATCAATCCACATGATTTTTGGTGGTTTGAATAAGAATATCCCGTATAGATTCATATATATGGATATTTAGTCACCAGGGATTGGCAGTGTGTTTAAGGATTAGAAGGAATGAGAGAAGATGTGGCTTCATTGGAGGAAGTGATTGTGTCAATAAGGGTGGTCTTTGAGTTTTCAAGAAACCAATGAAATGGCAGAATATCTGTCTCTGTCTAAGGATCAATAGTTCTCTATTGCTCCAGTGCTGTGGTCACTGACTTGATGTTTGACTAAACTTCTGAAAGTGTAATCAAGCTCCCAGTTAATGCTTTGTTTCATAATTGTTGCTTTATCTATGATGTCTCTTCACAGCAATAGAACAATGACTAAGATAGGGTCAAGCAATAAGCACTCTTTCCTGGTAATGCTTCAAGTTCCTGTTTTGCCTGCCTTGGTAATAGTCTGTTACATGTAAGATAATAACCCTTATATTCCCAAGTTATTTTTGATGTTTGTATTCCTCAGTGTGAGAAAGAAGCAAACTAGAACAATTACATGTCATTATGTACATGAGAATATCTTACCTTTAAATTAAAATAAAACATCTACACATTATTTGTCCTTATAGGATAAGTGACAGTGGTACTATTAGATATTTTGTTTCTCTAAGAAATTGTCTTACTTAAGGTTTCTATTGTTGTAAGTACATACCATGTCCAAAGAGCTAATTCCATAGCAAAAGTTTTATTCAGCTTATATTCCACATTGCTGTTCATCATCAAAGTAGTTGGGAATGAAACTGAAACAACACAGGTTCCTGGAGCCAGAAGCTCATGAATAGTCCATGGAGTGGTGATGCTTATTGATATGCTCCTTAAGTCTTGCTTTCATAAGGAGCACAAGACTACCACCACAAGGGTGTCACCACTCCCAATGAACTGGGTCCTCTCCTACCAATTAAGAAAATTTCTAACAGCTTGATCTTAATGAGGCATTTTCTCAACTGAGGCTCCTCCTCTTTCAAAACTCTAGATCTTGTCAAGTTGCTATGAAACCAGTATGACACTCTGAATGTAGTTGGCCTTGTAGGAGTAGGTGTGGCCTTTTTGGAGGAAGCATATCACTGTGAGGCTTTAAAGCTCTGCTCAGGGTGGAAGAGACCATCCCTACATGCAGAAGACTCTAAGCTTCCTCTCCACCACCACATATGCCCAGACACTTGCATGTTCACTTCCTTGATGATAGTGGACTGAACCTCTGAAACTGCAATGAAATGTTGAAAAGCCCTAATGAAATGTTTCTAATGAGTTGCCTTAGTCATAGTGATTTTTCACAGCATTGAAACCCTAATTAAGACATCCAGCTAGCACAGAAACTCTCCCAGATATCAAAATTAATCAACAATAGAGAGTATTTTCAAGTCATTTGGCATTCAAACTTATTCTAGAGAAAAAAAACACAAATGATTGAGTCCATGACAAGCCTGACTAAAAACAAAAACAAAAATCAATACAAAAACAAAAAACAATACAAAAACAAAAACAAACAAACAAAAACAAACAAACAAACAAAACAAAAACAAAAACAAAACTACAACAACAAAAAAATCAACCAACCAAACAAACAAAAGAAACACTCAGAGTGCATAGGGGACCCAGTAAGACCCCCATGAAGCACAGGGGCTACTCAGGAGTAGTGACCAACATATTGGGCAACCTCATAGAGTTTGAAACCCATAAGAACTGGCATAGAACAGAGGTCAGCACATATGCATTGAGTACACCTTCACTGTTTTATGAGAATGAGGTCACACATAAATTTAAGACTGGAATTTCCAGGGAATAGACAGGCTGAAATGGTACAAAGGTATGTTGGGAGTCAGATGTTTGGAGGAAAGCCAGGGGAACAGGCCATGGGGAACTTTTTGATGGTCATCTGGGGCACTCAACAGAGACATCCAAAAGATCACAGGATTCATCCCAGGCAAAGAGTGCTCAGGGAAAGCACTCAGGATCCATGCCCCACCATATATTATCTCACAGTATACTCATTTTCTCTTTCAAATTACTCTTTGACCTGATTGGCTGGCTATTTGTTAAGAAACCAAAGAACCTAATGTGGATATGCCCAATTTTAACTATTTGAAGAAAATTTCTATTCTTCCTGGGTCTCCTGCTTCACATTTTCAGAACTTCATCTTAGAATTGATTTGTCCCTCAGTGTACTTTACTCCTTTGTGTGTCCTTTTTTTTTTAAAGGTCACCATCAATTTAATCTTTCTTAACTTCTTCCTGGTCTCTTTTCTGCATGTTAATATTGGATTTTTTAAAAAGATATCTTAATGGGAATAGAGAGATGACCATGTTGTCAAGAGCACTTTTGTACCGCAAAAAAACTGGATTTGTTTTCTTGAATTCATATCCAATGGTTAACAATCAGCTTTAATGCCAGCTCCATGGGATCTGATAACTCATGTCTCTGTGGTCACCTATACTCTAATTCATGTCCTACTCCCATCCATATAAATAAAGATAATAAATCTTAAAATGAAAGACAAGGTTCATTTGGTTTCATTATTCAAATGAAACCTTATTTTGTCTGATTTCTGAGTCTCTTTGGATCAGTTTTCTGGGTTGCACTTTGTGTAACAAGGCCACATTCCTTTTATCTATCACTCTTTCCCCAAATTGATGTTTTTCCCTCAGACTTCATACCAGAGATTCTATCTATGTCCTGTCTTTCTCCCCTTCTTCCTAAAAATCCATTTTTGCTGCCATCCCTGCTCCTCTAAGTCATATCTCCAATTCCTTGCTCACTATGCAGACCACAGAAGCTAAGCCCTGTCCATTTTAGCCTGTGTGATATTAGATGTATGCACTGTTCACAGCCTGAGTTGCAACTTTCATCTTCCTTTGATGTTCTTTCCACCATAGTCCATCTCTTCCAACAAAGTGTTCACTAAAAGCTTGTCCTGTCACACGTATTAATTTTTAGAACAAAACAAATTTTATTGACAAAGATACTGAGTTTGTCAAAGACCCATAGGTACCCAACACAGGAAAATAAACATTTTTTTTTCAATCCTATAAGTTTACATTTCTGTACTTTGTGATTTTTTTCAATTTAAGTGATATTTGACACCAGAGTATAGACATAGATATGTAGGTCACCAAGAAATTTGATAAAGTAAACAGTAGGATTGGCTAGAGCTTTGTAAACAAACTTTCTGAACTTTTTGGATCCATCATCTCTGGTGTACTGCACCCAGGTACCTATTAAGAAGTCATTGTCATCACCTGATCTCGCCTCAGCCAGAGGAGTCTCTGGAATGATGTGGAGGTTACCTTCCTTGTAGTCATCCAGGAGCTGATAGACGTAGAGGACCGGATCCTTCTTGTAGGAAATGTAAAAATAGTCCTGTAAGAATGGCACCTGGGCTAGCACCATCCCACTCCAGATGTCCTCAGAGCCATCTTTCCCCTTAAATTTGTGTTGTACCTTTCTGCCAATCAGGGCGCTGGCGAGGTGGACATCCCTCACCTGAGGAAAAACTACTTTGTGAGGCAAGACCTTAATATTTAAAATCCTCTCATCGCTGTCCGTAGTGTCCGTAGACACTGTCAATTCCTTCATACTTCACCAAATAAAGAAAAGGGTTTGTTGGCAGTTGACCTAGATTCCTAGATTCCTGGATTTAGGATTCCTTGAGAATCTTCCAAAACAAAAGGCAATGCAGAATCTTGCTGAAGTAATTGGAGAAACAAGAGAAAAGCAAAGGAGAATTCATCACATAAAAACAGACAGAAGAAGTAGGAGTTAAAGACATATTTGGGCAAGATGAATAGTGAAGTAGAGATTAGAGCAAGCAGAAAGGACTGAGGAGATAGCTCACTGCTTAGGCCTACTGATTGCTTTTGCACAGGACCAGGGTTCAATTTCTAACATCCACATGGATGT
Source organism: Mus musculus (assembly GCF_000001635.26). Lineage (NCBI taxonomy): Eukaryota > Metazoa > Chordata > Mammalia > Rodentia > Muridae > Mus > Mus musculus. The sequence continues at coordinate 43,729,936 of NC_000087.7, forward strand.
TCACAACCACCTGCAATTCTAGTTCTAGACGATCTGATGACCTCTTTGGACAACACACACACACACACACACACACACACACACACACACATCACACACATATACTCACCCACAGAGAAAAAAAATCTTTTAGAAAACTATTATACAATCAAAAAGGAGTCAAGTATAGTTTTATTCCCTTTTATTACCAGCACTCAGAAGCAGGCTAAACTCTGTAAGTTGAATGACTGCCTAGCTGATAGGTGTGTTTTCAGAATTTTATTATTCTTATTTTTTATTTATTTATTTATTTATTTATTTATTTATTTATTTATTTATTTATTTATTTATTTATTGGATTTTAGGACTATTTCAGTATTTGTTTAAAGATTCTAGATTTTTTAATTTAATTTTATTTTTCTAATGTTTTAGGCTTTCTTTCGGGCTTTTTAGTAGTTTACAGTTTTCAGGTTTTTTTTTGGGGGGGGCAGGAGGGTAAAGCCCTTTGGGTTATTTAGAGTTTTAGGGTTTTAATGGTTTTAAATTTGGGAGGTTGTTTTGTCCTTACAAGTTTTTTGTTTGTTTGTTTGTTTGTTTGTTTGTTTGTTTTGTCCTTACAAGTTTTTTGTTTGTTTGTTTGTTTGTTTGTTTTGGGTAGGGTTGGGTAGGGTTTTATTTTATTTCATTTATTCATTTATTCATTTATTCATTTATTCATTTATTCATTCATTCATTCATTCAATCATTCATTCATTCATTCATTCATTTATTTATTCATTCATTCATTCATTTATTTATTCATTTATTCATTTATTCATTTATTCATTTATTCATTTATTCATTTATTCATTTATTCATTTATTCATTTATTCATTTATTCATTTATTCATTTATTCATTTATTCATTTATTCATTTATTCATTTATTCATTCATTCATTCATTCATTCATTCATTCATTCATTCATTCATTCATTCATTCATTCATTCATTTATTCATTCATTCATTTATTCATTTATTCATTTATTCATTTATTCATTTATTCATTTATTCATTTATTCATTTATTCATTTATTCATTTATTCATTTATTCATTTATTCATTTATTCATTTATTCATTTATTCATTTATTCATTTATTCATTTATTCATTTATTCATTTATTCATTTATTCATTTATTCATTTATATTCATTTATTCATTTATTCATTTATTCATTTATTTTGGATCTTGATTTCTCTTGAAATTTAAGGTATTTCAGGGTTTTAGGGCTTTTTAATAATTGTAGTTTTTTGTGTGTTTTTGTTCTTCTTGTTGTTTTGTTGTGTTTTGTTTTTGTTTCTTTTTATACTTTTAGTGTTTTATAGGATTTTAGGATTTTGTAAGGGTTTTTTGTTTTCTTGTGTGTGTGTTTCCCTTTTTTTTAACGGGTTTAGGATTATTTTTATATCTTAGGATTTTAGTTAATGTTTCAGGGTTTTGTAGGTATTTTGGGGGGGTAGGATTGTTTTTATAGTCTCGGGATTTTAGTTAGGGTTTCAGGGTATTTTAGGTTTTGTTGTTGTTGTTGTTTGTTTGTTTGTTTATTTGTTTGTTTGTTTTTTGTTTGTTATGCTTTTTTTAAACGGGTTTTCAAGTTTTTTTTTTGAGTTTCAGAGTTTTGATGTGTTTTTAGAACCTTTAAAAGGAACTTTTTTAAGGGTTTTACAGTTCTTTTGGGTCTTTTTACTGTTGTTGAGATTGTTTTAGAATTTTAGGGTTTTTCTTTATTTTTTATTTTTGTTTTGTTTTGTTTTTTAATTTAATTAAGGAATTTTTAAAAATTGTTTTAAGCATTTTTTTAATAAGGTTTGTAAAATGATTTTCTTTTCCAGTGTTTTTGGCGATTTTTTAAGGCAGTAGAATTTGTAGTTGTTGGGGTGGTGGTTTTGTACCTTTTCATTTTCTTTTTATTTATTTTTAATTGTTTTTTTTTTTATTGTCTCATTAGGGATCTAGACTTGTAGAGTTTTTGGATTTTTTTTAGGGTTTTATAATTTTTTTAGGGTCTTTTTAGAGTTCTTGTGTTTTCTTATTTATAGAATTTTAGGGTTTTAAAAATGTTTATTAAAAATTAAAAATAGCTTTTTTGGGTCATTTAGTGTTTGTTTAATAAGTTTAGGGTTGTTAGGGTTTTAGGTTTTGCTTTATTGTTTTAGGGTTTTATTTTTACGTTTTATAAATGATTTTAGGGTTGTTCTCAGTGTATTTGGTGAGATTTTTTTTAAGGCTTAGTGTGGTTATTGTTGTTCTTCGCCTGTTTGTTTGTTTGTTTATCATAATGCTTTTATGTTTTCTTGGGTCTTTGTAGAGATCTAGAATTTTTTTGTTAATTTTTTTGTTTGTTTTTCTTTAGGGTTTTAGGTTCTTTTAGTTTCCTTTTTTCAAAAATTTTATGTTTTTTTTGTTTGTTTGTTTTTTTAGGGTTTTTTTTTGTTTATTTAAAGCTTCAAGTTTATTTTATTTTCTCTTCTTTTTTCTTTTTTCTTTTATACATTTTTAGGGTCTTTAAGGTTCTGTCTCTAAGAACATAGAAACTGAACCTATTGCTTTTAGATTATTTATAAAATGTATTCCATTCTGAAAACAAGAAACACTATAAAGTCATGTTTGTTCATTTGAGTGTATGTCCCCAGGAGCTATAGATTATGTGTGCCTGTTGCAGAGCTCTACAATATGTCCTGATCATACAGATTTAATTGTCACATCATGAAAGTTCAAGAACTATAATATAAAGCTATATCTATGTATCCTAGTTTATTCATCTTTCAAAGAAATATAGTAGAAATGTCACAGAGGGCAGAATTTATTGATCATGATTTCGAAAAAGGAACTCAAAAGTCATTAAATCAAGTATCTTATACTAGCCAAACTCTACCCATCTATCCAGTTCACTCCTGTAAGAATAATTGCACCTGGGTTTTGGTTAATTCTTATTAAATTATCCAGTAAAAAAAAAAAAAGGCCTTTATTAGCCCCTCCCAGCTTAGTGAAAAACTCCATTCACTCTCCTTCTGAAAGCAAAAGCATTTTTCTTCCACAGACTATGTTAATTTTACAACATTTGCCCCTGGTTGGTTTCCATTTCCACAGTTGTGTTTGCCATGACTCAATATTTCATCTCTATTCAGACAACTCCTCTCATATACCACAGGTTAATACACAAAGGCTCATTTGAGAGTCATGCCAAGAAATCAGAATGAACTTGGGGGATACAGAAGAGGGAAAGACACAAGATCAACAGAAGTATCATTAAGCTAAATACTACTCTAGAATACTGCATGCTATTCATGTATCCTGGGGATCCAGAAATTCAACTAGACTGGACCCTAGTTATCCACTGGAAGGATGTAGTCTGAAGCATAGCCTATTAACTGGCAGCTCCCATAGCTTTGAACCGATCCAATGATTTTTATTTTCCACACACCACCCAGTAGTATCCAAGCTACATTCCCTGTCACAGGCAAAAGTCCGGAAAAAGAAAAGAAACTACTGTACTGTGTGCTAGGGTAGTGCTCATAGAAGGTATTGGCAATCTGCACTGAATCTATTGCCACAACTGCAAAGGTATGTGGCACAGGCAATCCAAAAATCACCATGCTTCCTATTTTATCTCTCCAGTCTATATATCCACTCCCAACTCTACCATCTATGCTCCTAACCCTAAGGATCATTTAGAGGTCTCATAAATACCACCATGTATAACCCCAGAAGATGAGAGAAGTTTGAAGCACATCGATAGATTTTAAGTCTGACAATTGTTGATGTCATCAAAACAATTTTCTGAGTTGTGTTGTGCTTTTGTCAAACGATGGGGCTAGAATGGCCCTGCCAAGATCTAAAGCAGAAATAATAGTTTTCTTTTGTTTGTTTGTTTGTTTGTTTTTCTATTATTATATTGGAACATGTCATTATCAATTGCACTTCCTCAGTCTAAAAAAACAGATGATACTTACAGTTATTTGCTGCCATCTCTAAAGTCTGGGCAAGGCAACTCCTGTGATTCTCCAAGCCTTGCTTCTTACCAGTTATGGGCTATATGCTGTCAGGATAATGTTCTAAACAGGGAACTCTATGTATATCCACATTTCAATAGTTTTACCTTCAAAAATATAGTAAAAAAATTCCAATTGTACATTTATTTTAGTATTTCTGGTCAACATTTTCCTACTGAAGTGACAGAAATATTTACTATTTTTATATCTTTATACTAACATTATATTTCTGTTTGATTTGTAGGGGACAGGTTTATTTGAGACAGTCCTACATTACTCATGCTGACCTCAAACTTGCTATGTAGCTATGGACAGTTAAAGGACGTGATCCTTCTGCATTCAACTGCCAAGTGCTGGGATTACAGATTACAGTACCATAGCTATTAAAATATATTCTATGACTGATAAAAGAGCTGAGGATTTGACTTTAGGATTTGGGTATTTTTCTAATTGTAGTCATAGTTTACATTGAATAGAGTCATTATTTGAAAGGTAACAGAGATTCTGGTCTTTCAGATTTCTACTCAATAGTAGATCAGTTAATACATTTAAATATCTGCTAAAAATGGTATGGCATACAGGAGAACAGTAGTTTAAGCTCTTGCCTAGGGAGGTTTCTGATTTTTAAATGATTCAATAAATAGGAGTAGATGTATGAGTTTAACATGAATGAGCATGTCTTATTTTATTTGCCAATGTTATACATAATAATACAAAACATGCATTTTAAGTTTTTAGAATTATTTTCCTAAAAACATATATATTTATGACCAAATGAGCTAGAATTTCTCATAACAAATATTTAATATTATAAAAAGCCTAAATTTTTGTATAAAAAAATGAAACTTATTCTGTTGATTTTATTGTAGTCTGTTATTTTGATAAGTATTTCTGAGGTTTTTAGAGATCTAAAGACAAAATATTCAGTGTATTTTTTTATGATAATTTTCAAGTAAGTTAGTATACTGAGACAAATCTGGTAAGCCCAATGCCCACACTACAAAGAGGTTCTAGCTTTTGGTCTGTAAATGACTACAGTGTTTTTTTTTTTTTTTTTTTGCCATGCTATGAAAGGTTTAAAAATTGCTTTCATTTGGAGTATTTATTTATTTTTTATCTGTAGTCCCTATCTCTTTCCTGAACTGACTCAAAATGGCAGGTCCCTCCACTTTGTTCGCAGGCTGGAAATGATCTCCTGTTCATTTCAAATTGAATACCCCCAAAACAATTAACCAACTAAATTAAAAAAAAAAAGGTTAATATGGTAATTGCCTCAGATCTTACTTGGAAACGATTTGATGACTACAATGATTGTTACATTAACGGGGAGATGATCTAAAATAGTTTGGTGATATTCTTCCACAGGAGTATTTTGACAGGGTTGTTAGGAAAGTTTTTTCCATATACTTTTTTTTTTTTTTTTACTAAATAGGGACTAAGCATAGGATTGTAAAACTAATTTGCTAGTTTGAGTTGGTTTTCTAAAATAAACGACAGAGTCCAGATGAAAACAGTAAGTAATCTTTCTCTATCTTTCAAGTATACCTGAGGCTGACATATTGTAAAAACTGGTAATCCTCTCTTCATCTCTCAGCAAATGTCTGCCTCTGGGAAATTTATGATCTCGTCTCCATTAAAATTCTTAGTGGTTTTCATTGGTATAGTATGTGACCATACCTCTCTGATTTACAATTCAGTAGGACTAGAACAGAACCAAGGATAGTTAGATAATGAGACTTAATTTAGTTTCATGTGGTGAACACAAGGCTAGTTTCTCCATTCCTAATTGATACATAGGTATACGAAGTTAATTATAAAGTTATTTACTATACCATCCACTGGTTTTTCATGTTCTTTATTGAATTTCTGTACACCCACATACAACTTCTGAAACATATTTTTATACTGTTCATATAATTTGTTGTTGATCATGTCCCTGTAAAGCAAAGTAATGAAAGCAGTCAAATTTATACAAATAGGAAAAGAACGCTCAAAAAAAAATTAAATTGTTCTTTGCATACTATAAAAAGAAAAATAGCAGTGAAAATCATGTAATGGGAAGTAATTACAGATTTTTTTCCTAAGAGATTATCAGAGAAGTTTTATTTTATGTTTTAGAGTTTCACAATTAAAGTTTACAGACAAATAGATAGATAGATAGATAGATAGATAGATAGATAGATAGATAGATAGATGATTGATAGATAGATAGATAGATGATAGACAGACAGACAGACAGACAGACAGACAGACAGACAGACAGATAGATAGATAGATAGATAGATAGATAGATAGATAGATAGATAGATAGATAGATAGGTAATCCTTTTTAGAAAATTAATTGTATTTCAAAGTAGGGTTTTATTCTGTTCTACCAAATAGAAGGTCTAATTTTTTTTCCTATATTGACTCAGTTAAGACTTAGTGTAAAACATAATTCAGTTAAAATATACAAATTGCCTGATTATGTAACTGATTCTTTTTCATACTGTTAAACAGAGTAAACCATAAAGTACATTTCTAAATCTTTGTGGAAAACTTCTGTATTTCCACAACAAATGTTAATCAAAATTTTAAATCTCATTAACATTTACTTAAAGTAGAAAATACATTTCTGTTACTCACACCAAGCAAGTGAAAGATCTGTGTGACAAGAACTTCAAGTCTCTGAAGAAATTAATTGAAAATCTCAGAAGATGGAAAGACCTCCCATGCTCATAGATTGGTACGATTAATTCAGTAAAAATGGTCATCTTGCCAAAAGCAATCTATAGATTCAGTGAAATCACAATCAAAATTCAAACTCAATTATTCATAAAGATAGAAAGAACAATTTACAAAATCATCTAGAATAAAAAAATCCAGGATACGGAAAAACTATTCTCAACAATAAAAGAACTACAGGGGGAATCATCCTCGACCTCAAGCTGTAGAATCGAGCAATAGAGATAAAAATATATGCTAATGATACAAAGAAATGACTTCATTAAATACACAGGCAAATGGAAGGATATAAAGTATATAACCCTGTTTGAGGTAACCCAATACCAAAATTACAAACATGGTACACATTCACTGATAAAGGGATATTATTCTAAAAATTCAGAATATCCAAAATGTAATTCACAGACCACATGAAGGTCAAGAAGAAGAAAGATGAGAGTGTGGGTGTTTCAATCCCTCTTAGAATGGGGAACAAAATACTCCTTGGAAAAAATATGGAGACAAAGTGCAGAGCAGAGACTGAAGAAATAACTATCCATTGTCTGCCCAACCTGTGGATCCATCCCATATACAGACACCAAACCCAGTCACTGTTGTGGATACCAACACGTGCTTGCTGACAGGAGCCAAATATGTCTATCTCCTGAGAAGCTCAGGCATTTCTTGGCAAGAAAAGAGGCTGATGCTCACAGACAACTATCAGACTGATCATGGCGTCCCCAGTAGACGAGTTACAGGAAGAACTGAAGGAGCTGAATGGGTTTGCAACCTTATAGGAAGAACAACAATATGAACCAACCAGACTGTCCAGAGCACCCAGGGACTAAGCACCAACCCATGGTTCCAGCTGCATATATAGCAGAGTATGACCTTGTCAGACATCAGTGGGAGGAGAGGTTCTTGGTCCTGTGAAGGCTTGATTCCCCAGTGTAGACATGTACCAGTGTGAGGAGGGTAAAATGGGTGGATGGAGGAAGACCCTCGCAGAAAAACAGAGAGGGAAAATGGAATAGGGATTATCTGTGGCGAAACAAAGAAAGGACTAATATTTGAAATGTAAAGAAAGATAATATCTAGTAAAAATAAATAAATAAATAAATAATAAATAGATACATAAATAAAAATAAAAATAGTTACAAAACACTACATAAAATATAATTCACTATGATGTCATACAATATATTAACTAATATTTCTTAATATAGAAATTACGCTAATACTATATAGTTTTAAAAATTATATATTAAAAAATGTACCTTCAAATTTTCCCAGAAGATTTTATACTGGAAATCTATAAAGAAATTAAAGTTTTAAAAAGTACGGATGCAGATGTTAGAGTTTGATTGCTCAGCTTTTGACCTACAGGCATGACAATGAGAGTTTGACCCACACCACTATACCCTCCAAAAAAATCATTAAAATTAAAGATTAATCATACAGGATTATTGTTTGGAATATACATCATATGCAAAATATTAATATAGATTCCTTGCTATACAATCAATTATACTTTCATTGAAATACTTACACTAAGAAGGAAATAATAAGTTTGACCATATTGCAGTGTATCTCCAATTACTTCTTCAGAATTTGCATTCTAATTATCATTAGTTACTGGAGATTCTGTTCTTGGATGGTAATACAACAAGATATATAAGCAATTTTTTTTCAAATATTAATGAAATACTTTTGGCCTCACTGGACTTATATTTTAATGCTACACAAAGAAGCTCTGGATTCAATCTTCAACAATAAAAAAATAAATAAATAAAATATTCAATTTAAATATAAAAATATATAAGACATGTTTCCTTAAGCCCCAGTGAATTTGTCAGGCTGAGTACTTCATTTTCAAGGCCAGTCCAAACTGCACATGTGCTTTGAGATAATACTGAGATATAGAGTTAGAGCTTTCCTTCCTATACCAAAACAACACATACATAAACACAGCCTTCCCTGAATTATGTCTGAAGTACCAGCTCTTCTGAGGTTGAGAGGAGCCTCTGGATTTGGAAGCAATTTGGGGCCTATATATGCAAATTTTGGAAATCTGGCCTTTCAAAACCAGGTAAAGGAAAATGAACACTGGTCTTCAGTTTGTTTTTAATGAATTCCTGGTGGGCAGTAGCAGTACAGAAAAGTATCTAGTCTGTTTCCACCACTAACTGACCCCCAGTTTACTCACAACTCACATCCCCGGGCCCCAAGAATACTTTTAGGGTCTCCAATTCCCTAGCCTTCCTGGTTTCTGCTAGGTGATCATCTGTTCAATCTCCTGACCAGAGGGAAAAAGTTCTCTGTTTTTCTTGGGTAAAGTATATTGTGAACCCAGAAGCATTAACCACAGGAGTCCAATGAGGGTCACCTGCTCTCCTTTCTCCTTTAGTAACACCTCCATCCCTCCACCATCATCCAACTGGGACCCCCAGCTGAACCAGGATTGAACATCTTTCAACAGTTCACTGACTAACTCCACAGAGACTTTTCCCTACCATGCTTCCTCAAGAACTTTACTTCCTCAGGAACTCAGCTTCCTGGCCACCACAAAGCATACTGAGTAACAGGGTTTGGACAGCAGGAAAACAATCTTAGCCAAGCCCATTGCTGATTGGCCTGTTTACACATTCCTACAAAGGGTGAGAGAGGATTTATCAGTCATCTGTCATCACAGTAGCAAAAAGGAGGTAGTATTTTAGCTTCCACTACTACTAACAGTTTTTCCATTTTTCAAGTTTGCAATACTAACTTGAAAGTAAGAAAAAAATAAACAAACAAAAAAAATAACAAAACCAACAACAACTACAAAAAAAAAACAAAAACAAAAACAAAAACAAAAACAAAGACAAAACACCAAAGAAGTCTCTCCTTCTTTGTTTTAGTTGAAGGGACTGTCGTGTGTAATTCTAAATTGTTTTATTTATTTACCTAACGTGTTTTTGCACATTTGTATTTTTACAACATGCATATATGTTTATATGACATGCGTGTCTCATGCTTTTAGAAACTAGAATAGGATGGCAAAATCCCCTGGATCTTAATTAAAAATTGTTGTGAGCCATTATGTGGGTCCTAGGAACTAAACCTTGGTTCTGTCCAAGAGCAACAAGTGCTCTTAATGTCTAAGTCATCTTTCATTCCCTGCCCTGTGTGTGTGTTTTATAGTATGTTGTATCATTTATCTCGATAGATGTTTAATTTTACTATACAGTGGAGATAATAAAAATATGACACTTTCTTAATATTTTCTATCTCCAGAAAAGAAAGAAAAACACCATAATTTGAATAGATTGTGTAAATCAGAAAAAGAGTTTCAGCAAAAAAGGATGTGTATACATCAGTATATGTGTGCATACGGAGGTCAAAATAGACAACAGTTTTATCCTAAATTATATTCCAACAATTTTTTTTTTAATGAGACAGGGTTTTTCTGTATAGATCTATTTGTCCTGGAACTCACCCTTTATACCAGTGTGGCCACAAACTCAGAAATTTCCCTGCTTTTTCCTCAAAACTGCATGTATTAAAAGGCATGTGCCACCACTGTCTGACACAACTTAAAAGTTGAGACAGTATATCTCTGAATCTGCATCTCAAAAATGACACTAGCCTGGCTAGCCAGCCATCTGTCTCCACCTACTCAGTACTGGCCTGCAGAATGTATTTTTAATGTGGATTCTAGACCCCCATCTTATTTCCATATAATTTCAAGGAAAGCAATTTCCCAAAACAACCATCTCTCTAGACCCCTTGTGAGATTTGTTCTGCTGTAGTCACTACCTTTATTATTATTTTTTTTTACTATTGCTCTAATCATGCCTAAGTTTAGCCTCCTAAAGTGTTTAAGGCTGGTTTTGCTTATTTCCTTACAATAGAAAATTGGTTTTCTTGCTCAGTTTACATTATAGAGTTAATTGGGTAAACTTGTAAGATTCATATTTCATTTGTGAGACTTGTAGCAGTGTTTTGTTTGCTTGTTAGGTTTTTGTTTTTGTTTTTTGTTTGTTTTTTGTTTGTTTATTGTTTTTTTTTTTTAATTTGGGGGGTTGGTTGAATTTTTTTGATTGCTTGATTATTTGGTTGCTTTCTTTAAATTTTTTTTTGTTTTTTTGTTTTATTTTTTGTTTTGTTTTGTTTTGATTTTTCCACAACTGAAGATGAAACTCATAACTGATACTTGGTTCTTTACAACTGAGCTACATCTCCAGGTAAACATTAGTTCTAAATGTAGGGTGAAACGTCATCTGTATGTGTTTTAAGGAAAACTATTATTTCTGTGAAACCTAAAATTATTCCCCTATGCTATAGGGTTTATGGAGATGTAATGCACTCTTCTGGACTCTTCAAACACAGGCTAATATCTCCAAAAACACATACTTCCAGATTTATCCAACATACTGTCTCATTCATCTTTTAGAAGAAAGAACAATAAAAGATTAAAGCAAGAAATATAGTGGAAAGCTAGTGTAAGTCACCCCAAAGCTGGGCCTATGCTCAATTCCCAGGATGAGCTGGCCAGCACCCCAGTGACTCCAGAAAAAAACCACACCTGATGCAAACTACAAGAGATTTTATTATCAGGAAGCTGAGGATGAAGTCCCTCCACCATGCAGGGCAGGGGAGTTTGACCCTGAGCAGTGACAGCAGAGGGCTTTTAACAGCTAGCTGAGGAATTATGAGGAGTTGGGAAGAGAGTTGGTAGAAGTTGGGAAGAGTTGGGAGGTGTTAGGAGGAGAGTTCTTTTCTTCTGGGTGTCCTTGCTGAAATTTACAAGGCAGTAGTGGGGAGTGAGATCTTTCTGAATTTTTATCTTATTGTCCTTGGCACAGGAAGGGAAGCATCTCTGGTTGTAAAGTATAGAAACAAAAAGCTTTTTGCTGGCTTAGAGAAAAAGAGGTTCTTTCTGGCTGTATTTTCAGAGATCAGGGAAAACAAGCTTGGGGAACATCTAGAGGCTTTACCTTCCTGGGAGAAACACTTTAAGTTGGGGTCACACATTCCACATTCCTTCTAGTATAGAGTTCTTATCTTAGAACTGGGAAAATTAAATCTCTGGCCCAGTTGTCAAATAAGACCAACATGAGTTGCATCTTTAGGAGAGCCTCAGAGGCTCCTCAAATGAGACTAGAGAGTCTCTCGTCAGTGGTAGCAGGGAGGGAGGAGGTTCCTCTGCAGTGTCTTCAGAGTGTGAGCAGGGCCAGGCTAGTGGACCTCGGTATGGTCAGGATGGGTAACCAGGCACATGCTGGAGGAGGTGCTGCACTTGTATCTGGGTTCAAGGTTCCTGGAACAATCATGCCAGACCAGGATAGGATCCCCTATTTGACTTTTATGTGGCACTGTGGTCAGTTCCTGGTTCGTTCCTTTTTTTTTTTTTTTCCAGCAATTTCCAGGTGTTCTTTTCCAACCAGTTCTAAGGCCATCAAGCGAGCTAGAAGGGGTTGGGAAAAAAGGAACATCAGGGTCACACATTCCCCCTGCTTCTGTTAAGGGGGGCAGTCCCGCATGGTGAATTTCAAAGGGTGTAAGCTTAAATTTTCCTGGGGTGTTCTGTACTTGGAACAAAGTGAAGGGAAGGAAAGTTGTCCAATCTTTTCTTCAGTCTCTAAAGCCAATTTATTCAAGGTTTATTTTCATGATCTATTCATCTGCTCTTCCTGTCCTGAACTCTTGGGTCTATAAACACAATGTAACTTCTGATTGATCCACAATTGTCTGGGTAACTCTTGACTTACTTGGGTAATGAAGGAGGGGCCATTGTCTGAGGAAAGTACCTTAGGGATGCTGAATCTTGGAAAAATTTCCTCTAATATCTTCTTTACCATGATATTGGAGGTCTCTTTCTTAGTGGGGAGGGCTTTACTCAATCTGAAAATGTGTCTATAAAAACTGATAGATATTTATTACTGTACTTGGCTGGTTTAACTTCAGTAAAATTTAATTTTTAGTATGCCTCTGGACAGTTACAGCTTAGCCACCTTCAGGGGCGTTCTTGTTGTGTCCGGCATTGATGAGGACACAGGCTTGGCATTTATTAGCACTATCTTGAGCAATGTCAGACATTTTTATAACATAGTAGTTTGAGCTCTTAACAATTTCTTTGAGCTTCTTATTTCCCAAATGTGTGAGCCTGTACAGACTGGCTACATATTGTTGCTCTTTTCTGGTGGGCAGGTAATAGCAACCATCTTGGGTCTTAGCTACTTCCTGAAGATTGTACCCACATATCTCAGTTATTTTACCGATTAGTTCCTGATCTTCTGAGTTTATTCAAAGCCTGTGTCTTTGAGTTTATAATGGTCTTTAATTTGTTTATTTTTCTCTTTGAGCCACCTGTTTTTCAGCGAGGTAAGCCATCTGATTTCCTTTCCCTCTGGCATCAAGGCATTTCTGGTGACCAGGACAATGTATGGTGTCTAGTTTTGTTGTTTTTGTTGTTGTTGTTTTGTTTGTTTTGTTTTTGTTTTTTTGTTGTTGTTTTATTTTGTTTCATTTTGTTTTTTGCTTTGTTCTTGTTTTGTTTTGTTTTGATGTGTTTTGTTTGTTTTTTGTTTTTTTGTTTGTTTTTTTAATTTACTTTCAAGTTTTGGCTTCTAAATAGCTCAAAATTTGTTTTATTATTAATATCTTTCCCAGCAGAAGTGAGTAGCCCCCGTTGCCTATAGATTGTCCCACATATGTGAGTAGTGGTGAAAACTTACCTGCTGTCTGTGTAGATATTGTTGTTTTTCACTTTGGCCAGGTACAAAGCTTGTGTGAGTGCAATTAGCTCTGCTCTCTGGGTTATTGTCCCTTCAGTCAAGGAGCTGGTGCAGATGGTTTGTTTTCCATTGCCCAGTGCTGCCCCTGTCTTTTGCTTACCATTAACGAAAAACCTGCTATCATCCGTGCACCAGTTGGTGCAGTCTGGCCATGGCTGATCAGTGAGGTCTTTCTTAGTTCCGGTTTCTTCTGCCAGGATGCACATACACTGGTGCTCTGGTAGGGATTTGTAAGCTTCTGACAGCAAGGTGGCAGAATTCAGGATAGCAGGGTGTACAAACTGCACTCTCTCAGTCAGTAAGAGGTTCTGTTAATGGGTCATGTGAGATTTAGGCATCCAGCGATCAGGCGGTGGTCTAATGATGATTTCTAAGGCATGGGTCTACCACTATCATTCGTTGACCTAGAATCAGTTTATCAGCATCTTTGAGAAGTAGAGCCAAAGCATCGATAGTTTTTAAGCACAATGGCCATCCACTGGACACTGGGTCTAGTTTTTTTGTTTGTTTGTTTGTTTGTTTTTTGGTTTTTGTTCTTTGTTTTTTTTGTTTGTTTCTTTGTTTGTTTTTTTTTTTTTTACCAGTATTCCACAGGTTATTTTTATGGCCCCAGAGCTTAGATCAGAACCCCACTTTCTTTTCCTGCTCATTCCTCTATATAGAGTGACAGGCTTAGTCATGTCTTGCAGGGCTAGGGCTGGTGCACTAAGCAAGGGCTTTTTAATCTCTTTAAAGGCCTACTGGTGTATGGGGGTCCATAAGAAAGTTCCAGTCTCTTTAGTAAAGTGTTAGAGTGTGGCTGCCAGAGTCGCAAAGCTTGGAATCTAGAGTCTACAAAAACCAGGAATTCCAACAAATTCTCTCACCTGCTTTAAGGATGTTGGGATGGGGATTTGAGTTACAGTCTTTTTCCAAGCTTCTGTCAGCCATCATTTCCTTTCCCTGAGACTATAACCCAAATAGGTTACTTCTGTCTGGCAATTCTGGGCTTTCTTAGAAGATGCCTTGTATCCCAACTCCCTCAATTCTGCCATTAATTTTTCAGTTCCCAGTCTGCACCATTTTTCGGTGGTGGCAGCAAGAAGCAGGTCATAAACATAATGAAGAAGAAAAACTTGGGGGATTTCTGACCTGAACAGTGCCAAGTCCGAGTGGAAGGCTTCATCAAAGAGAATAGGAGAGTTCTTGAATTTTTGAGGTAAATGTCTCAAAGTTAGTTCGTCCAGCCTATCCCTAATCTGGGTCTCTCCACTTGAAAGCAAAGATTACCTGACTCATGGGATGTAGTTTTAGGCAGAAGAATGTGTCCTTCAGGTGCAGGACTATATAACAATGTCTGTCAGGGTGGAGAGAAGTAAGTAGATTGTAGGAGTTAGGGACAGTAGGATGAATATTTCATACTCTTTCGTTTACTTTTATTAAGTCTTGTACTGGAGATAAACATTAGTGCCTGGCTTTTTAACTGGTAGTAATGGAGTATTCCAGGGAGATTGACAAGGGACCAAAACACCTAGTTCTATGAGCCTTTGAATGTGAGGTCTGATGCCGACTTGGGCCTCTCTGCTCATGGGGTTTTGTTGTACCCCAATAGAAGTCGCACCAGTTTTCAGCTTTACAATGATATTTGCCTCTCCCATACCTTCCATCTCTGCCTAGGCGTGAAGATAATCTCTCTAACCAGGTTCATTCTAGAACTTTTCTCGATGTGGCTTGAGGCTCATATAATCTATATACTTCTAATTTTAAACTAAAATTATAGAGAGAGGGGCTTATCAAGAGATTGAGTTTGCTTCCAAAGAGAAGCTTATTTGGGCTTTTAATGTGATAGTAAGTCTCTACCCAACAATGGGGTTGACATTCAAGAATGTTGAGGAAGGAATGAGTTACTTGGCTTCTTCTAAAATTAACTTTCTTATCAGTGGTCCAAGAGTATGGTTTCTGAACAGTAGCCAAGATTACTACGTTTTTTTGTTTTGTTCTTTTTTTGTTTTTTGGTGATTTTCTTTTGTTGTTGCTGTTGTTATTGTTATTGTTGTTGTTGTTGTTGTTGTTGTTGTTGTTCAATTTCTCCAGTGGCTCTTTCAGGATTAAAAACTCTGCTCTACTATCAATAATGAAAACTGTGGTGGTCCCCTCCACTCTTAGGATTGCCCCAGGCTTGGGGAGGGGTCTGAGCCCTGACTCTCCTAGTCATAATCTTTTAGGGGAAAAACCTTGAGCTGTCTGGTATTTGTCTCTTTTTTGGGGCAGTCTCTTGTCCAGTGTTCCTTTTTCTTTATAGTATGCACATCTGTCCATACCTAGAGGTCATGGAGGTCCTCTGGATTTCTGAGGTCTTTTCAGCCCTGTGTTACCCAGGTAGTCTGTCTGCCTACTTCCTCTACCTTTTCTATAAACTTCTTTATCACCTGTGAATACAGCCACAAACCTAGTTACATTTTTTTCAAGTCTCTACCTCATCTATTTTCTCTTTCCTCAGCCTCTCCCTTTTTTCTTGGTCTTTTTTCTTCTTCAGACTCAATCTCTTTTTAATATATTTTATTAGGTATTTTCCTCATTTACATTTTCAACACTATCCCAAAAGTCCCCCATACCCTCGCCTCTCCCACTCCCCTACCCACTCACTACCACTTTTTGACCCTGGTGTTCCCCTGTACTGGGGCATAATTAGTGTGCATGCCCAATCGGGCTCTTTTTCCAGGGATGGCCTACTAGGCAATCTTTTGATACATATGCTGCTACAGACAAGAGCTTTGGGGTACTGGTTAGTTCATAATGTTGTTCCACCAATAGCATTGCAGATCCCTTTAGCTTCTTGGATATTTTCTCTAGCTCCTCCAATGGGGCCATGTGATCCATCCAATAGCTTACTGTGAGCATCCACTTCTTTGTTTTCTAGGCCCTGGCATAATCTCACAAGAGACAGCTATATCAGCGTCCACTCAGCAAAACCTTGCAAGTGTATGGAGTGGTGTCAGTGTTTGGAGACTGATTAGTGGATGGATCCCTGCATATGGCAATCTCTAGATGGTCCATCCTTTTGTCTATGCTCCAAACTTTGTCTCTGTAACTTCTTCCATGGGTGTTTTGTTTCCAATTCTAAGAAGGGGCAAGTGTCCACACTTTGGTTTTCATTCTTCTTGAGTTTCCTGTATTTGGCAAATAGTATCTTATATCTTGGGGTTATTCTAGGTTTCAAGGCTAATATCCACTTATTAGTGAGTACATATCATTAGCATTGTTTTGTGATTGAGTTACCTCACTCAGGATGATGCTCTCCAGGTCCAATCATTTGCCTATAAATTTCATAAACTCATTCTTTTTAATAGCTGTACTATTAGTAGTAGTACCCCGTTGTGTAAATGTACCTCAATTTTGTAAACATTTTCTGTTGACAGGCATCTGGATTCTTTCCAGGTTCTGGCTACTATAAATAAGGCTGCTATGAACATAGTGAACATGTGTCTTACTAGTTGGAACAGCTTCTGCATATATGCCCAGGAGAGGTATTGTGGGATCCTATGGTAGTACAATGTCCAATTTTCTGAAGAACCTCGAGACTGATTTCCAGAGTTGATTTAAAACTTGCAATTCCACCAACAATGGAGTTTTCTGCTTTCTCCACATCCTTGCCAGCATCTGCTGTCATCTGAATATTTGATCTTTGCCATTCTGTCTGATATGAGGTGGAATCTCAGGGTTGTTTTGATTTATATTTCATTGCTGATTAATGATGGTGAACATTGTTTCAGGTGCTTCTTAGCCATTCGGTATTCCTCAGGTGAGAATTCTTTCTTTAGCTCTGAGGCCCGTTTTTAAGTGGAGTTATTTGATTTTCTGGAGTCCACCTTCTGAGTTCTTTATATATATTTGATATTACTCCCCTATCTGATTTAGGATATGAAAGATCCTTTCACAATTGGTTGGTGAACTTTTTGTTTTATTGAAGGTGTCTTTTGCCTTACAAAAGATTTGCAGCTTTATGAGGTCCCATTTGTCAATTCTAAATTTTACAGTACAAACCATTTGTCTTCTATTCAGGAATTTTTCCCCTGTTCCCATATCTTTGAGGCTTTTCCCCATTTTCTCCTCTACAAGTTTCAGTGTCTCTGATTTTATGTGGAGCTCCTTGATCCACTTATATTTGACCTTAGTACAAGGAGATATGAATGGATTGATTCACATTCTTCTACATGATAACCACCAATTGTGCCAGCACCATTTATTGAAAATGTACTCTTTTTTTCCACTAGATGGTTTTAGCTCCCTTGTAGATGATCAATTGACAATAGGTGTGTTGTTTCATTTCTGGGTCTTCAATTCTATTTCATTGGTCTACTTGTCTGTTACTATATCAGTACCATGCAGTTTTTATCACAATTGCTCTGTAGTACAGCTTTGGTTCAGGCATGGTGATTGCACCAGAGGTTCTTTTATCCATGAGAAGAGTTTTTGCTATTTTAGGTTTTGTTTATTCCCAATGAATTTGCAGATTGCCATTTCTAATTCATTGAAGAATTGAGTTGGAATTTTAATGGAGATTTTATTGAATCTGTAGATTTCTTTTGGCAAGATGGCCATTTTTACAATGTTGATACTGCCAATCCATGATAATGGAAGTTCTTTCCATCTTCTGAGATATTTTTTAATTTCTTTCTTTAGAGATTTGAAGTTCTTATCATAGAGATCTTTCGCTTCCTTAGTTAGAGTCACACCAAAGTATTTTATATGATTTGTGACTATTGAGAAGGGTGATGCTTCTCTTATTTCATTATCAGCCTGTTTATTCTTTGTGAAGAGAAAGGCCATTGACATGTTTGGTTAATTTTATATCCAGCTATTTCACTGACATTGTTTTTCTAGTTTAGGAGTTCTGTGGTGGAATGTTTAGGTTCACTTATATATACTATCATATCATCTGCAAAAAAGTGATATTTTGAATTCTTCTTTTCCAATTTGTATCCACTTGGTCTCCTTTCGTTGTCAAATTGCTCTCTCTAGTACTTCAAGAACAATGTTGAATAGGTAGGCAGAAAGTGGGCAGCCTTGTCTAGTCACTGATTTTAGTGGGATTGCTTCCAGCTTCATACCATTTCATTTGATGTTGGGTACTGGTTTACTGTAAATTGCTTTTATCCTGTTTATGTATGTGCCTTGAATTCCTGATCCCTCCAAGACTTTTATCATGAATAGGTTTTGGATATACTTAAATGATTTATTTGCATCTAATGAAAAGATCATGTGGTTTTGTCTTTGAGGTTGTTTATATAATGGATTATGTTGATGGATTGCCATATATTAAACCATCCCTGTATCCCTGGTATAAAACCTACTTGGTATTGATGAATGAAATTTTTAATGTGTTCTTGGATATGATTATGGATAATTTTAATGAGTATTTTTGTTTCAATATTCATAAGGGCGATTGTTCTGAAGTTCTTTATCTTTGTTGGATCTTTCTGTGGGTTAGGTATCAGAGTAATATGGCTTCATAGAATGAGTTGGGTAGAGTACCTTCTACTGCTATTTTGTGGAATTTTTGTGCAGAACTGGATTTAGATATTCTTTGAAGGTCTGATAGAACTCTGCACATTAAACCCATCTGTTCCTGGGCCTTTTTTTTTTGGTTGGGAGACTATTAATCCCTCCTTCTATTTCTTTAGGGTATATGGGACTGTTTAGATCGTTAACTTGATCCTGTTTTAACTTTGTTACCTGATATCTGTCTAGAAATTTGTCCATTTTGTCCATGTTATCCTGTTCTGTTCAGTATAGCCTGTGGTAGAAGGATCTGATGGTGTTTTGGATTTCTTCAGGATCTGTTTTTATTTCTCTCTTTTCAATTCTGATTTTGTTAATTAGGATGCTGTCTCTGTGCCTTAAGTGATGCTAGCTAAGGGTTTATCTATCTTGTTGATTTTCTAAAAGAACCAGCTCCTCTTTGGTTGATTCTTTAAGTAGTTCTTCTTGTTTCCACTTGGTTAATTTCACCCCTGAGTTTGATTATTTCCTTCCATCTACTCCTCTTGAGTGAATTTGCTTCCTTAATTCGGGAGATTTTTTATGTTTTTTCAAGCTGCTTGTATGTGCTCTCTCTGGTTTCTTTTTTCAGGCACTCAAATGTATGAGTTTCCCTCTTAGTAATGATTTCATTGAGTCTCATAAGTTAGGGAATGTTATGGCTTTATTTTCATTAAACTCTAAAATGTCTTTCATTTCCTTCTTTATTCCTCCTTGACCAAGGTATCACTGAAAAGACTGTTGTTCATTTTCAAAGTAAACGTTGGCTTTCCATTATTTATGTTGTTATTGAAGATCAATCATCCTTAGTCCTTGGTGGTCTGATAGGATGTTTTGGACAATTGCAATATTTTTTATCAGTTGAGGCCTGTTTTATGACCAATTATATGGTCAATTTTGGAAAAGGTACGATGATGTGCTGAGAAAAAGTTACATCCTTTTGTTTCAGGATAAATGTTCTGTAGATATCTATTAAGTCCATTTGTTTAATAACTTCCGTTAGTTTCACTGTGTCCCTGTTTAGTTTCTGTTTCCAAAATATGTCCATTGATAAAAGTGGTTTTTTAAGCCTCCCACTATTATTGTGTGAGCTGCAATATGTGCTTTGAGCTTTCTTTAATGAATGAGAATGCCCTTGCATTTGGAGCATAGATATTCAGATTTGAGAGTTCCTCTTGGAAGATTTTAACTTTGCTGAGTATGAAGTGTCCTTCTTTGTCTTTTTTGATAACTTTAGGTTGGAAATCAATTTTAATCGATATTTGAATGGTTACTCCAGCTGATTTCTTCAGACCATTTGCTTGGAAAATTATTTTCTAGCCTTTCACTCTGAGATAGTGTCTGTCTTTTTCCCTGATATGGGTTTCCTGTAAGCAGCAGACTATTGGGTCCTGTTTTTATAGCCAGTCTATGTCTTTTTATTGGGGACCTGAATCCATTGATATTAAGAGTTATTAAGGAAAAGTAATTGTTGCTTGGTATCATTTTTGTTGTTAGAGTTTGCATTCTGTTCTTGTGGCTGTCTTCTTTTTGGTTTGTTGAGGGATTACTTTCTTGCTTTTTCTAGGGCGTGGTTTCTGTCCTTGTATTGTTATTTTTTTCTGTTATTATTCTTTGAAGGGCTGGATTTATGGAAAATTAATGTGTGAATTTGTTTTTTATCGTGAAATACTTTGGTTTCTCCATCTATGGTAATTGAGAGTTTGGCTGGGTTTAATAGCCTGGGCTGGCATTTGTGTTCTCTTAGTATCTGTATAACATCTGTCCAGGATCTTCTGTCTTTCATAGTCTCTGGTGAAAAGTCTGGTGTAATTCTGATAGGCCTGCCTTTATATGTTACCTGACCTTTTTCCCTTACTACTTTTAACACTATATCTCTATTTAGTGCATTTCTTCTTCTGATTATTATGTGTCAGGAGGAATTTCTTTTCTGGTCCAGTCTATATGGAATTCTGTAGGCTTCTTTTATATTCATGGGCATGTGTTTTTTTTAGGTTTGACAAGTTTTCTTCTATAATATTTTGAAGATATGTGCTGGCCCTTTAAGTTGAAAATCTTCATTCTCATCTACTCCTATTACCAGTAGGTTTAAACTTCATATTGTGTTCTGGATTTCCTGGATGTTTGAGATAAGATCTTTTGCATTTTGTATTTTATTTGATTGTTGTTCCAATGTTCTCTATGGAATCTTCTGCATCTGATATTCTATCTTCCATCTCTTGTATTCTGGTGCTGATACTCGCATCTATGGTTCCAGATTTCTTGCCTAGGTATTCTATCTCCAGCGTTGCCTCACTTTGGGTTTTCTTTATTGTGTCTACTTCACTTTTTAGGTCTTGGATGGTTTTATTCAATTCCATCACCTGTTTGGTCGTGTTTTCCTTCAATTCTTTAAGTTTTTTTTTTTTTTTTTGCTTCCTCTTAAGGTTCTACCTATTTAGCAGTATTCTCCTGTATTTCTTTAAGTGAGTTATTAAAGTCCTTCTTGATGTCCTCTACCATCAACCTGAGATATGCTTTTAAATATGGGACTACCTTTTCGGGTGTTTTGGCGTTTCCAGGACTGGGTGAGGTGGGAGTGCTGTAATTCTGATGATGGTTAGTGGTCTTGGTTTCTGTTAGTAAGATTATTATGTTTGCCTTTCATCATCTGGTAATCTCTGGAGTTAGTTGTTATAATTGTGTCTGGTTATATCTTGTTCCTCAGATGATTATATTATCCTTTATCAGCAGACCTGGGAGACTAGTTTTCTCCTGAGTTTCAGTGTTCAGAGTACTCTCTGCAGGCAAGATCTCCACTTGCAGAGAAGGGGCCCAGATATCTGGTGTTTGAACCTTCCTCCTGGCACATGTTGTGATCCACTCACTAGAAGTACTAACATCCCATGGAGAGTCCTGTGGGGACCTTTGGGGTGTCCACAGACTCTGCCGCCAAGGTGCCCAGTGCTGTCGTGGACTGGAAGGGACTTGTGACCCTGGTCAGACCGGTTTCTCTGATCACCTAATTAATTCAGTCACAGGTCCTGCATGATAGGATTGGAGCAGAAGTTGTTTTCCACTCACCAAAGGTCTTATGATCTGGTGGATGTTTCTGTGAGGACCTTGGGGTTGTCCTCAGTCTCTGCCCAAAATGTTGCCCAGGTGCTGGCACAGACCAGAGGGACTTGTGACCATTGTCAGGCCAGTTTTTCTGCTTCCCTAATTAATGCAGTCTCAGATCCTGTGAGATTGGATTGGAGCAGAGGTTGTTTTCCATTCACGAGAGGTCTTATGATCCTAAAAAGTGTCTTGTGGGGACCTTAGGAGTGTCTGCAGACTCCGATCCCAATGTGCCCTGTTGCTGGCTTGTCAGTCTCTCTCTTATGGTACACCTTCTCTGCCTCCTTAAAGAGATGTTGTAAAGATAATGTTTTCAGACACTCTAGATGCTGTAACCTTTTCCTAATTTCAGAAGAGGACTGCCGTATAGAAGCCATGACACCTGTTACTTGCTGGCACGCTGAAGTAGGGTCAAAGATAGTGTAACACTTCTATACCTTTAAGAGGTACTCTAAAATCACTGCTGGGGGCTCCTTTTTCTCTTGTAGGATCTCTCTTACCTTGGCCAAATTGGTGGGGCACCTGCCAGCTCCTTTCAGTCCTATTATCAGAGCCCAGCAGAAAATTGTCAATTGCTCCATATGGTCAGTTTTGTCAGGACATGTCAGAGGGAAGGCTGCATCTATTTCATTCAGAAGTTTTATTGGTAGTCAATTGGCCCACAGCATGCTCTTTCTTTCCTCTCAGAATCCGATCCTTCTCCTCTGTGGTGAAAGAACCTGTAAAAGCTGCTGACAGTCATCCCAAGTAGGCTGAAGAGAGAATATGAGAGATTCCATTAGATTAGCAAGGCTAGATGGGTTTTCAAAGAAGGGGAGTGTGATTTACCTTCTAGTTATAGAGATAAGAGGAGGAAAAAGGCCATTACTGAAGGGGCTGCAGTTGTCTGTGGTCCGCTGGATGAGGGTCATAAGTACATAAAGGCAGTGCGATGGTTGAGTCGGGTCCTCTGGGCTTTGAGCTCCCTGGTCTTGGGCTTTAGCAACTGGTCCCTCCCCAAATATCTAGTGGCACCCTGTTGAGAGTTCTTGTGGGGGACCAGTTGGGAATATGCGGGTGGGGTGCTGTGGATTTTGGAGGTTCTTCTAATTCTGGATAGATCTTGGGAGAAACCGAGGGCTGCAGTTCAACTGCTGCCAGATTTAACTTTTTTTTTCCCCTCTGGATGGCAGAGGTCCAGGACTGGGGAGCCTGGATTATTCTTTTGAAACAAAGGCTTTAAACAGGATGGGAGAGGGGGGATCCTCTGCTAATTTTTTCTAGATGAGAACGTAGGGCACTCAATCTAGCTGAGACCCTGGTCCCCTCTGTAAAACAACTTTAAGAGCTGAAAACAGATCCAAACCAAGGGTGCCCTCTAGTGGCCAACTAACATCAAAGCTGGCCATTCCATAGAGCAGAAAGTTCTCTAAAATCTATTTCAGCCATCCACCGAGACAATGTGAGTCTTAGTCTTAATTTCAGTCCTGTGCACAAGGGTCAGTCCAAGGGGCATGCTAATTGTCGGTCCCATCATCAAAGTTACATAGAGGGGAAAAACCAATATATACACACAAAAAGATTACAATAACCAAGACCAGGCCCCAATAAGATGGCCGAGAGAGCACACACTCACTTGGCACGCTGATAGGAAATCTCCAGGTATCCTTGGAACTCCCTCAGAACTGGGGAGTGAGTTTTTTCTGAATTTTTATCTCCTTGTCCTTGGCAAAGGAAGGCAGGCATCTCTGGTTGTAAAGTATAGAAACAAAATGCTTTTTTGCTGCCTTTGGAGAGCAAAGAGCTTCTTCCTAGCTGTATTTTCAGAGATCAGGGAAAACAAGCTTGGGGAATGTCTAGGGGCTTTATCTTACTGGGAGATATACTTTAAGTTAGAAACTCACAGTAGGATATTTTTTCTACAACACACAAAACTTTACACAGAAGATTATTACAATTATTTATAATAAATATATAATATTTGATTTGAACCAAATGTCATAACCATATAAAATACATGGTAGTATTACAAAAAAATTGTAATATTTACTTTAAACAATTTATACATTTACACCCCACAGCACTTCTTCATAACTGTACTACCCTTTCTGAGATCCTTCTTCTTCCCAAATAGTCCCTCTCTTATTTTTATAATGGTTCTCCTTTTCTTTTGTGTATATATGGAAACATCTCATGCAGGTGGTTGTATTGTACTCGTTGCTATGTTTTTGTGATCACAAAGTCTAAAGGACCACAATCTGTTCATGAACTACATATATAAGAGCATCTGACCCTGAGTTGCTCTTTTTCCTGAATCTACTTCTCCAGTCAAGGGATCACAAACACCACTTTTGAAGTACTCAATTGAAATGGGATAAAATTGAAAATATTGTACCATATCTTCATCTGTTTCTACCTGAGGTGATATATTCTCATCTTTGTCAAATGCTGGGCTCTGTACTATATGGACAACAGAAAATGGAAACATAATATGCTATATTAGTAAAAGGGAATAAAGTTTTAATGATTTGAATTTCTCAGGAAATACTGCCCATGTGAATTTTTGAAATAGCTTTGAGAAATGACATAATTGAATACATGATATCCGGTATAGTTATAGATTAGAAGTAAGGTTTCCAAATTATAGGGCCATTGAATATCTTTACCAATATTATAAAAAAAAAAACTTCCCTAACTTAAAGAAAGATAATCTCATGAATATACAAGAAGCCTACAGAACGCCAAATTATTTGGACCAGAAAAAAAAAATCCTGCCATCATATAATAGTCAAAACACCAAATGCACAAAACAAAGAAAGAATATTAAAAGGAGTAAGGGTAAATGGTCAAGTAATATATAAAGCAAGATCTATCAGGATTACACATAACTTCTCCCCTGAGACTATGAAAGCCAGAAAATCTAGGGCAGATGTCATACAGAATGTAAGAGAGCAGAAATGCCAGCCAAGACTACTATATGAAGCAAAACTTTTTAACATAGCTTGAGACTACAAGGTATTCTGTGACAAAACCATATTTACATAGTATCTTCCAATGCATCCAGCACTTCAAACGATAATAAAGAGACAATTCCAATATAAGGAGGGAAATTACACTCGAGAAAAAGCAAGAAATTAAACTTGAAGGAAACCTAAAAGAAGATAGCTACATGAACAAAATTCCAACTCTAAAAACAAAAATAACAGGAAGCAACAAGAACTTTTCCTTAGTATCTCTTAATATCAGTGGACTCAGTTCACCAGTAAAAAGGCATAGAATAACAAAATGGATGTGTAAGCAATATTAAGCACACCAGAAACAAACACCAAGGACAAAGTCAGACATTACCTCAGACTAAAAGCCTGGAAAAATCTTTCCAAGCAAATAATCCCAAGAAATAAGCTGGAGCAGCCATTCTAATATCAAATAAAATTGACTTTCAACCCAAAGTTATTAAAAAAGGCAAGGAGGGAAACTTCATATTCATTAAAGTTAATATTTACCAAGATGGACTCCCAAATCTAAACATTTATACTCCAAATGCAATGACATCCACATAGATAAAAGAAACTTTAGTAAGCTCAAAACACACGTTGAACCACACACAATAATATTGGAAGACTTCAACACCCCTCCCTCATTAATGGACAGATCCTGTAAACTAAAACTAAAAAGATACACGGTGAAACTCACAGAATTTATGTAACAAATACATTTAGTTCATATCTATAGAACATTTTATCCAAAAAGAAACGAATGTCCCTTCTTCTCATCACCTCACGATGCCTTCTCCAAAATTGACCAAACACTCAGTCACAAAACATGCCTCAACAGATATAAAATTATTGAAATAATGTCATGCTTCCTATCAGATCACCACAGACTAAGGCTGATCTTCAACAATAACATGAATAATTGAAAACCTACATACACGTGGAATGTGTACAACAATGTAGTCAGTGACAAAACAGTCAAGGAAGAAATCTAGAACTAAATTAAAGACTTTTTAGAGTTTAATGAAAATGTAGCTACAACATACTGCATGTTATGGGACACAATAAAAATAGCCCTAAGATGGACTCTCATAGCTCTCTCTGAATGCCTCTAAAAAGAAACTGGAGAGAGGATATAGGAGTAGGTTGACATCACACCTTAACACTATAGAACAAAAGGAAGCAAATTCACCCAAAAGGAGTTGAAGTCAGGAAATAATCAAGCTCAGTGCTAAAATCAACCAAGTGGAAACAAAGGAACAATACAAAAATAATCAAACAAACTGGGAGCTTGTTCTTTGAGAAAATCAACAAGATAGATAAACCATTAGACAGACAAAATACAGAACACAAGAACAGTATCCAATTTAGCAAAACCAGAAATGAAAAGGGAGACATAACAACAGAAATTTAGTAAATTTGAAATATCAAAAGATCCAAATACAAGGCTGTACTCAACAAAACTGAAAAATCTGGATAAAATGGACACTTATCTAGACAGATACCAGGTACCAAATCCAAATCAGGATCAGATAAACCCTGTAATTACTTCTACCACTGTGAAAAGCCGCCCTCATGGTCGCCATTACGAGATGGTGCTGACAACACCATTGTCACCATTGCTCATGGTGAGTGCACGCAGGCGTCAGGATATCTTTCCATTACCTGAGCCCTGTCTCTCCCATGGCATCATCAGGCTGATTGTGGGCATCCAATCCCGGTGGTGCACGTCCCCAACCATACTTCTAACCATACTTCACAGCCTATATAAGGGAGGGGTTTTCTGCTCTGGATCTCCTGTCCTGAAGCTGTTCATCTATCTCTCGAGATGTATTACAGCTTTACTACAGAAAGATCTGACTGTCCTGGATGCATTCTTGCTGGCAAGATGGTAGCGTGGGTCATCTGGTGCCATAAACCCAGGATCAACATCGCTGGCATTGAGGGGAACCCCTGGAGACGGAGTGGATTCAGAACTGCAGGAAAAAGGTAAGTTCGCAGAGGTATATCTGATCGTGAACCTCTTATCCCTTTTGATTTCAGTCTTAATCTAGATGCAACTTAGGAACGGGCAGTAGAAGCTCTAGTTTTGGTTGTCCTGACCCTCATTCTGTTTCTTATTCTGTCCATCGAGGCTGGTGCTGAAATTTGAGGTCCATCACGGCTGGTGCTTAAAAATGAGGTGTTGTCAGTCCAACATAGATAAGTGGCAGCACTGAGGTATCTTCTAAGCCTTCCATAGATAAGGGAGCAGAGTGCTGGGTTTACTTTCACTTTGCTTAAGGAGTACTATAAGTCGGGTGTAGATCAGCCGCAGGCACTCATTCTATCATGGGCTTCTCACAGTCAGTGATCACCACATTACAGGCAGTGCTAAAGCAACGTGATCTGCAGGTTGCCTCCCATATGCTGCAGAATTTTGTTAAGGAGGTGGATCACATTTCTCCCTGGTATGCCTATTCGGGGTCTCTAACCGTAGCCTTATAAAATAAGCTAGGAAGGGACCTTGACCATAAGCATGAAGAGGGAGACTTACGCCTGGGCACCAAGGCAATTTGGAAGCTGATAAAAAACTGTCTAGAGGATGAAACCTGCCGACCAGCCAATGTGGAGGGACAGGGAATACTAGAAGACGTTCAGGACAGTATGTGAGAAAACTAACAGAATGAGAGAAAGGGAGCTCGAAAAAAGAAAGACACGTCTAAGAAAAAGGGCCCTCCCCAGGATTCAGAAGGAAGGGGAGAGAGAAAAGAGGGCAGTAAAACTGATCCCTCAACTAAGAAAAAGCCTCACATGTAATTCAACATTACCTTGAAGCTTGGAGTGCTTGGGGACAACCCAAATTTCTTAGAACAGATAATGGCCTGGCCTACACCTCTCAAAAATTTCAACAGTTCTGTCTCCAGATGAATTTATCTTATTTAACTGGTTTGCCATATAGGGACAAGGCATTGTGGAACATGCCCACCACACTCTTATAACCTACCTTATCAAACTAAAAGGCTGAGTCAATGAGGCCCCGCCCTTAACACTGAGAGTGGCCACCTCCATGGTACTCTTTACTCTTAATTTTTTGAATATTGATGAACAAGGCCACACTGCACCTGATCATCACTGTTCAGAACGAAACAGTTCTAGAGAAATGATCAAATGGAAAGATATCTTAACCGGAAAATGGAGATGCCCGGATCCTATTTTAATAAGATCCAGGGGAGTTATTTGTGTCTTTCCACAGTAAGAAGACAATCCTCTTTGGGTTCCAGAATGCCTCATCTAAAGGATCTCCCCTTCAGAAGATGTGGACAAAAGAGGGAATACTGAAACAAAGATGGATACTGACCCTTCTACTGGAGATCCTGGTTCCTAGTATATCGGGGGAATTGTGTTGGGGTATTATGTCTACCTTTCCCCTGCCCATGCCTGTCATGCACAGTGCACAAGTGTTTCCACATTTCTTTACTACTGATAGGGAGCTTCAACTTGCCTTTTTATCATTAGATGGGCAAATTCAGACTCTGATGGAAAACAGAACGTTTCCCTCAAAAGTTGCATATGTAGCAGAGGATGGACTAGTAAGTCATCAATGGGAGGAGAGACACTTGTTCTTGTAAAGTTCCTATGACCAAGTTTTGGGAATGCCTGGGTCAGGAATTGGGAGTGGGTGTGCTTGTTGGAGAGCAGGGTGAGAGGGGAGAGGACTGGGATTTTTGGAGGGGAAAATAGAAAAGAGAATAACATTTGAAATGTAAAAAAAAAATAATAATAAAAAAAAGAATGAAATAAATTATTTGTAGTATTCTTGAAATAAATTCAAGTTTTACAAATATATTATTGGAACAATGTTCAGGTATTTTCCTTTGGCAAAATAATAACAAGTTATTTTTTATCAATATATTGTGACTACAATGCCAAGAATAGTTATATGTGTTGCTAAAACTCGGGTATAGGAATATATAGATATAGGTAAAATTTCAAATGAATTATACAAAATCTCTTAGAAAAGACTTCTTACAATTCAGGTGACTAGGAAAAAGTCTAGTGAACTGCAGGACACGCAATTAATACCCAAACCAGAATATGCAATAACCTTCAGAAAGAGACTCCTCTGAAATATTTATGTCATCTTCTTCATCATCAAAGTCCAAAAGTAATAAGTAATCTCCTTTGGAATCACCATCATTTTCTTAAGAGCCATTCTTCTCTTAAAAACTATAATGTCTTCTTAGTTAAAAAAAATGGAAAAAAAGGAAAAAAAATCTTAGTAATCTGAATCCAAAGGTATCATTTAAGTAGTTAAAAATATCAAAAATGAAATAATTATATGCACTTCCTCTTTCCAGTTCCTCCATGTATCCCATTTATCATGTCCCTCTCCCTCAAAACATTGTTTTAAAATCTTATTAACTTACTTCTTTAAGAAACTCCTTTAGAACCAGAGCTAACAATATGTCAGATCCCAGTTTAAATAAGGGGAAAAAGGCCAGCCTTGAATATGTGAGACTTCTTAACTACCCAAAGACAATGAGCAAAATGTATTTGCATTTAATTTCTGAGTCATCTGATTCTTGTTCCTATTTCCCACAGATTCTTTTTAAACAAAACATTAGCAATTTTGTTTATCAGTGTGTCTCTGTCTTTAAATAAACTCACATGGCTATCAAGATAGATAATGAATATGGTAACTGTATATTCATTTGAGAAGACCCAAAGCTCCCTCAACAATCAACACCCAACAGCACCAGCACCCACACAGAAAGACCTTATATTGGAGAAAGCAGGGATTTGGGGAAGCCTTGGTTTTCAAATATCTGGAGATTGTAAGTCCAAGGCCAGCCCAAACCAAGACAGCCTGAGCTAAAACGAAGAACCCATCCTACAGAAGGGAAACGGAGAGAAAAGGCTGATCTCCGTGGTGCAAGTCTTTAATAGAAATACTTGGGGAATGAGAGGGAGGATCTGTGGTAAGAATCCATCTTAGAAGACTTATGAATCTTCTACATTGTATGCTCTCATTCTTTTCATTTATTCTTCCTATGCCACTCCCCTTTCTGCAGTATCCATACAGTCTCTACCAAAGAAATACACACTAGAGAAGACAGTGAGGGTAGAGGAATCCTCAGTGTGTTTCTAATAGATTTTGGACTACACACAGGACAAGTGCCAATTTCAACCCTAAGGCCTCTTACAGCAAATAGGACAATCGCCAAGACTCCTCACCAATGGCACCCTGATCCCCTGACCCCCAGTCCTGCAGCCGGCTCTCTGATCCTCTCCCTAGGCTTCAAGCTTGTGTCCTACAAGGGCTTTCAATCCTCTAAGCCCCTGTCCTGTTCAATCCTGTGCAATGAATATGATCCTCCTCCTTCATTTAACCCTCAGAAGCCATAGGAAATGCCGATCAGGAGGCTTTTCCTCACAGAGTGGCCTCCTGGGACTGAGATTTCCCACCACTCACACATCTGTTAATAGTCCAATTATCCTGATCAGAGCTGGTTATCAGTTCCAGGTCTTTCAAAATGAACTCCTTCACAACCGAACCCTTCCTTGCTTGGCTCTCAATGAAAAAAACAAAACAAAAAAAAACAAAACAAAAAAAAAAACAAAGCAAAACAAAACAAACAAAAAAAAACTAAGCAAAAAAACAAAACAAAAACAAAAACACAAAGAAAAAACAAAACAAAACCAAAAAACAAATAAAAAACTAAACAAATAAAAAACAAAACAAAAACAAAAACAAAAACAATAACAAAACAAAAAGAAAAAGAAAAACAAACAAAAGAAAAAGTAACAAACAATCAAACAAACAAACAAGCAAAACGTTATCAGGAGAGACCCAGATGGAGTACACTGAGGACCCTTTATGATGCCAGATCGAGAAAACAGGTCTCATCCAGGGATTTCACTGTTTGGCTGAATATACCCTGTGTATGCTGTCATGGAGTACCAGGCACCATTGATTGGAAGAGAGTTCTCAGGAGGTGGAAAAGAGCTACCATCTTTAAAACAAATGATTTCCAATTACTAGGTTGAAAAGCATTTGCAGACTTGAAAAACATGAACAAATGTGTAACATATGAAAGCACTGGAAATGGCACTACTAATTTCAACTGTAATATTTTTTTTGTTATTTATTTATGTGCATAAAATTAAAATGTGTGCACTTTTTCTGTATGTACATACCCACAACAGAAGAGTCCATGCTGTCCTAATAGATCAGAAAATAACATCCAGATTCCCTACAATCCCTGATAAACTCCCACCTCCACCTTCCTAGTACTGAGCTTGATTACAAGAGTGTGCTAGGATGTGCAGGCCCTCTCTCCCTCACTTATGTGCTAGGCTGCCGAGCCCCTTTTTATCCCTTATGTGCTAGAGTGCTCATACCCTCTCTCTCATTTATGCCTCTATGGCCTACAGAGGCTGAAAGAGAGCAGTGATTCTCTAAAACTGTGGCTGTGCATAAATTGTAAGCCACTATGTGTGTGCATTGTGCCCGGTCCTCTTCACAGAACAGGTGCTTTTTGTTTGTTTGTTTGTTTGTTTGTTTGTTTTATTATTTTTTGAGAGAGGGTTACTCTGTGTAGACCTGGCTGTCCTGGAACTCACTCTGTATACCAAGCTGGTCTCAGACTCACAAATTATTGGCCTCTGCCACCCAAGTGATGGGATTAAAGGCATAAACCACCACTGCCCAAACAACAGTTGCTTTTATCAGCTAATTTTTCCATTTTTCAACTAATCTAGTGTGTACTTCATGTATCTTTAGGGCATTTCTCCCATTTACTTTCAAGGTGGAGGGTGTTTCCACCGGAACAGGGATCCAAAGTGGGATCCGTGCCACCATGGCACGGGTGTTCTTTGTTACATCCCAACATTGAGAAATCCAACAAGAATCATTGGAACAGACTTCAAAAGAATCACTTGAAAGAATATAAACAAGAAAGGGGGGTAAACACAGACTGGGGTAGATGTATAATTAATCTGGTTTACCAAAGTTTTATTGAATCCAGTGATCTCTACACAGATATTAGTATGTCCATAAGAGTCCTGGGAGGCATCATGTATTCCCCAATGCTGAGCAAATCTTGAGATGCCAATAAAAGAAGCCTTTACAACTGCTCCTCCCTGGATAAAATTCAAAGGATTTAGTTCTCTACAACTGCCATTGACTCCACAAAGCACCCACTTGTGAAAATGATGCATTCTAAAGTCCTGTATGAAAAATCTCTTTTTCATAACAAATTCCTTCTCTGGGTCATCTGTCATGTTGAAAGAAAAGGAAAAAGTTTTACTCTGATCTGCCCAACAAATGATGGAGGATCGATAATCAGACCAAATCAGGATCAGCCCTTCATCTTCCAAGATACAATGAGGGGCTATTTTTGTTTGGTGGGGATGTCCTTTTTCTGAAAAGTTAGGTGGTAGAAATGTACCATTAACCCAAATTGCCTCTTGCCAAAAGGTCCGATTTATAAAGGTTATATCTACATCGGAAGTATCTTGGGTTGTGCTCACCCAACTTCCTAGGTGCTCACTAAACTTCCCTAAAGCTCGGGCTGGGAGGTTGATACAATTTCCTTGTCCATTAATTTGAAAACATAAAGAACCCTGTTCTAGTAAGAAGTGATTTTCTCCTAATGGTGCTTGAGTGGGATCATAGGTTAAATATGGCAAATCCACTGTTTTATTAGTAGTAAAGAATTTTGGAAAAACTATAGCATCATGGCGAACTGACATTGGTTTAGGGAAAGTCGAGAGAATAGCCCATCTCTGTTATACTAGAAACCTGAGACAAGTTCAGCATTGTCAGGATCAGGAACAGTCCTGGGGAGGTCAGCATCTTCTGCACCATCCTTGATGAATATCCTGCGGGTGAGTCGTTCCGGCAGCCAATATGGGTTGTCCTCACTCTGTGGAAAAACACAAACTGCTCCCCAGGATATGATTAAGATAGGATCTGGGCCTTTCCACAGACCAGTTAAAACATCCTTCTGCTTGACCATTTCTTTTAGTCTATCAGGGTCTGAGTTATGTCGCTCAGCTACAGAACGTCCCTGCTCGTTGAGATTCAAAAAATTAAGTGTGAAGAGTGACATAGATTCCACTACTCTTGGCACTGAGAGCAGAGTCTCATCAACTCCCCCTTTTTGTTTTATAAGATAAGACTTGAGTGTGTGGTGGTCACATTCCACAATGACTTGTCCTTGAGGATTATAAGGAAGGCCAGTCAAGTGACTGACATCCATTTGATGACAAAATTATTCAAATTTAGTAGAAGTATATGCTGCCCCATTATCCGTTTTAAGAATTGTGGGCTTGCCCAAAGCACTCCACTCTTCTAGGCAGTGCTGTATAACATGAGAGGCTTTTTCCCCTGTTAAAGATGTGGCAAACATTACACCATTGCAGGTATCAATGGAAATATGTAAATACTGATTTATAATGGCTATTGCAGGTGGCACGCACGGCTCTTCTTAAGGATTGCTTGTGGCACGCACGCGATTGCTCGGGACATGGCATTACACAGCCGTCTATATAAAAATGAAAATGTAATTAAGGATAAAAGTGATACAGGAGAAATGGGGAACAATTCAAGGAGGAGAAGATAGGGATAAATTTGCTAAAACTCATTTATATGTATGCAGAAAGTTCTTACCCAACAAATTTAAAACAAAGTAAGTAAGTAAGTAAGTAAGTAAGTAAATAAATAGAAAAATATATGTGTATGCACATGCATACACGATAGGCATTTGTGTATGTGTGTGTGTGTGTGTGTGTGTGTGTGTGTGTGTGTGTGTGTGTGTGTGTGTGTGCATATATGGGTGTAGGTATGTAGCACCTGTTACTAGAGGAATGCAATCATGCAGTATCTTTCTTTATGTTGTATGATGCAGTGTGTTGATTAGAATATCTTTTGCCCAAGGGATGTGGCACTATTACGATCTTTAAGTGGCACTATTATTATCTTTAAGTGCTCCTTAGCCATTTTAGACTGTTCTGACTTGACATATCTATTTAGATATATACCCCATATTTGATTGGTTTATTTCGTTTCTTGAGTTCTTTATATATTTAGGATATTAGCCCTTTATTGGATGTGAGGTTAGTTAAGATTTTTTCTCCAGTCTGTAGGTTGATGATTAGTCTCATCGCCTATATGTTTTGCTTACAGAAGCTTTCCAGTTTCATGAGGTCACATTTATGAACTGTTGATCTTAGAGCATGAATCACGGGAGATGTTTTTAGGACATTTCCCTCTCTGTGTCAATGAGTTTATCTTCTATTAGATTCAGTGCATCTTATTTTATGTTGATAATCGTGTTCAACTTGAAACTGAGCTTTGTGCAAGGTGATCAGTATGGATTTTTTTGTTCATTTTTCAACATACAGACTGCAAATTAGAACAGCACAATTTATTGAAAATCCTTTCTTTTTTCCATCGTATATATATCCATATATATTTTGCTTCTTTGTCAAATATCAAGTGACCATAAATGTGTGGTTTTCTTTCTGGATCTTCAGTTCTAGTCCACTGATCCATCTGTCAGTCTCTGTATCAATACCATATAGTTTTGATTTGTTTTGTTTTGTTTTGTTTTCTTTTAATCACTTTTGCTCTATAGTAGAGTTTGAAGTCCAGGATTGCTCTGAGCCAGGATAGCAGTGGAGTCACAGAGTAGGACCCTGGCAATGGCTTTAAAATCGAAGTGTCCCAGGGCTTTCTAGCTTTCAAATTGTACTTAAATGCTGATGATAACTTCTAAAAAGTAATAGGTCTTTCTGAGGGTAGGCTGGCTTAGGTGATTAAAACCTGTAGCCTAACAGAGGAGGATTAACAATGCAGCCTTTTTTCTAGCTCAGCAGGAATTGCTGGGCTCTAATTTTGAGCCTACTAGCCAGATGTCACTGGAAGAGAAGGAATTTATAGAAGTGATTATAGAAGTTATTACTTGGTTATAAAAATATTTTTTATGAAAGTTATATAAGGGGAAAAGCAGAAAGATCCTAAGTGCTGAAAGGGAAAAATTCTTCTAAGTGGGGAAAAGGAAAAAAAAAAGTCTAAGTGGAGAAAGGCAAAAAAAAAAAAAAAATCTTCTCTCTTGATTTTTCTCGTCTGTTTTTCCTCAGCACTTATACATATTTCAGAATACATGACCACATGTTACAAAGTTCATCAACTGTCTCAGATCAATAGGTACACTGAAGGTATCAAACCATAACTAAGATATTAGTGAAGTTTTGTATAGGTAAAACCAATCCATATTTTACCTTTTACCCTAGAACATATAATAAATCGTTAGTTCCCTTCTGATGACGTTTGGTTAATTGTTATACAACCTCTTGTAATGTGCTCTGAGTAGGAGAAAGCCTAGTTACTATCTAAGAGCAATTAGCCAGTGACACTTGGAAAACTGGCAGTTCTCATTGCAGTTTTGACTATCAGAAAAGGACCTAATAACCCTTTTAGTTTGGGGAGAATTTTATTGAGTATTTTTGCATTGATATACAAAAGAGAAGTTGGTCTGAAGTTGCTTTAATCTGGAATCAATTCACCAATAAAAACAAATAGACTAACAGACTGGATATATAAACAATACACAACATTTTGCTGCATAAAAGAAACCCACCTCAGGGACAAAACCAGATACTACCTCATAGTAAAAGGCTGGAAAACAATTTTCCAAGCAAATGGTCTGAAGAAATAAGCTGGAGTAGAAATTCTAATATAGAATAAAATCAATTTCCAACCCAAAGTTATCAAAAAAGACAAGAAGGGACAGTTAATGCTCATGAAATGTAAAATCTTCCAAGATGAACCCTCAATTCTGAATATCTATGCTCCAAATGCAATGGCATCCACATTCATTAAAGAAACTTTACTAAAACTCAAATCACTCATTGCACTGCACACCATAATAGTGGGAGACTTCAACAACCCGCTCTTATCAATAGAAAGATCCTGGAAATAGAAACTAAACAGAGACACATTGAAGATAACAGAATTTATGAAACAAATGGATTTAATAGATATCTACAGAACATTTTACCCTAAAACAAAAGGTTATAACTTCCTCTTAGCACTTCATGGTACCTTCTCCACAATAGACCACAATCAGTCATAAAACAGGACTCAACAAAAATATTGAAAGTATCCCATACACCCTATCACATCACCATGGAGGAAGGCTGATCTTCAATAACAACATAAATAGTAGAAAGCCAACATTCAGTTGAAAGCTGAACAACACTCTACTCAATGATAACTTCGTCAAGGAAGAAATAAAGAAGAAATAAAACACTTTTTAGAGTTTAATGAAAATGAAGGGACAATATACCCAAACTTATGGGACACAATGAATGTAGTCCCACAAAGAAAACCAAAAGCTCTGAGTGCCACCAAAAAGAAACCAGAGAGAGCACACACTAAGAGCTTGACAGCTCTAGAAAAAAAGGAGGCAAATTTACAAGGGGGAGTAGATAGCAGAAAATAATCAAACTCAGAGCTGGAATCAACCAAGTGGGCACAAAAAGAACTATTCAAAGTATCAATCAATACAGGAGCCTGTTCTTTGAGAATAGTATCAAGATAGATACACCCTTAGCAAGACGAACTAGAGGGCACAGGGATAGTATCCTAATTAACAAAATCATAAATGAAAAGGGAGACATAAGACCAGAACCTGAGGAAATACTAGGCATCATCACATCCTACTACAAAAGGCTATACTAAACAAAACTGGAAAACTTGGACAAAATGGACAATTTTCTAGACAGAAATCGGGTACCAAAGTTAAATACAGATCAGAATAAAGATCTAAACAGCCCCATATCCCCTTAAGAAATAGAAGCAGTCACTAATAGTCTCCTAACCAAATAATGCCCAGGACCACCCTTATGGGTTTAGTGCAGAGTTCGATCAGACCTTCAAAAAAGAACTAATTCCAACTGTTCTCAAACTATTTCACAAAATAGAAACAGAACGTACTATATTCAATTCATTCTATAGAAGCCAAAATTACTCTGATAACTAAACCATATAAAGTCCCAACAAAATAGAGGACTTCAGACCAATTTCCCTTCTGAATATCGATGCAAAAATATTCAATAAAGTCCATGCAAACTGAATCCAAGAACATATCACAAAGATCATCAATAATGATCAAGTAGGCTTCATCCCAGGGATGCAGGGATGGTTTAATATAAGGATACACATCAACGTAATCCAATATATAAGCAAACTCAAAAACAAAAACTGCATGATCATCTCCTTAGATGCTGAGAAATCATTTCAGGAAATCCAACACACATTCATAATAAAAGTCATGGAAAGATCAGGAATTCAAAGCCCATATTTAAACATAATAAAAGCAGTATACAGCAAAACAATAGTCAACATCAAACTAAATGGAGAGAAACTAAAACCAATCCTGCTAAAATCAGGGACTAGACAAGGCTGCCCACTTTTTTCCTATCTATTCAATATACCACTTGAAATCCCAGCCAGAGCAATTGGACAACAGAAGTAGATCAAGGGACACCATGGTCCCTGGCCTGGGGGATTCTTCGGGACACCTGCAAGGACCCATACAGGATCCTCCATGGGATCCTAAGACCTCTGGTGAGTGGAACACAGCACCTGGTTCAATCCAATCGCGCAGGACCCTAGACTGCACATTATTATTATGCATATCAGATAGGCATGTGTGTGTGTGTGTGTGTGTGTGTGTGTGTGTGTCTGTGTGTGTTTGTGTGTGTATGTGTGTGTTTGTATGTGTGTGTGTGTGTGTGTGTGTGTGTGTGTCTGTGTTTGCATATAAGCATGTAGGTATGTAGCACTTGTGACCAGAGGAATGCAATCATGCAGTATCTTTCTTTATGTCTCTCTGCCATTTTCCTATGATGCAGTGTGTTGATTAGAATATCTTTTGCCCATGGGATGTGGCACTATTACAAGGTGTTGACTTGTTTGAGGAAGTGTATCAATGTTTAGGCTTGCTTTTATGTAGTGCACAATGTCTGCCCAGTGACGAAAATCGATCCTCTTCCTTGCTACCTGTGGCTACAAGCTTCCTCCTGGTTGCCTTCAGACTAAGATATACACCAATTATTTCCTTCCCCAGTACCTCCTCTCCCTGGATGGTTCTTAATAGCGTTCGCGCGCCCGACGAGGAAGAACACACCAAACCAAAATCTTCTGCGGCAAAACTTTATTGCTTACATCTTTTGGAGCCAGGAGGGCAAGCGCCCAGCGCCCAGCCCCAAAAAACGAAAGCCCCTCAATCTTACATCTTTAGGAGCCAGAGCTCCGGCGCCGCCAAAGTGCAGAGCGCGCTCTATTGTTTACATCTTTAGGCAGCGAGCGAGCGCAGGGCGCGCAGAGCCAGAGAGATGCCAGCGAGAGAGAATGGCGGAAACCCCCGTCCCCTTTTTAGGAGAGTTATATTTCGCCTAGGACGCATCACTCCCTGATTGGCTGCAGCCCATGGCCGAGCTGACGTTCACGGGAAAGCAGAGTACAAGTAGTCGTAAAATACCCTTGGCACATGCGCAGATTATTTGTTTACCACTTAGAACACAGGATGTCAGCGCCATCTTGTGACGGCGAATGTGGGGGCGGCTCCCAACATCTCCCCCTTTCCTTTTAATAAGAGCAAATAGGCCACCCATATTAATGAGAGTGGAGATAGAGGTCAAATCCCCAGTGTGTAGGTAAAGGAGCCATGTACAGGATTAGCTCTTAGGCTCACAGGCTTTTACCCAGAGCAACCCTGACCTGCTCCCGTGTCGTTTTGCCTGGAGAGAAGGACACTTGGACACTCAACCTTCTTGAAAGATGACATGTCTCCCTAGAATAGGCTCATATATGCCGCAGAGCCTTTCTACTGCAGTGCTTAGCCATGCAACTCTCTCAGGCTGCTGAAGCACACTCACTCTATCCCGTGCAATGAGACTAGCCTCGTGAGATGTAAGAGCTGAGTGGCCAGCGACCTATTGCCTAAGCATAGATATATCAGGGGAAGCTCCATGTTCTAGTCCTGCAAGCGCCTGGGCAATAACCACCTTGTCTCTCCTAGTTTGGGCCTTAAGCTTACAGACCAATCAAAGAAGCAACACTAATCCACAGCAAAGTGTATCTCTAAATAATATCAATCCCACCAATTCTTTAAAGAAGGGAAATGTTGAGGAGATCCAATTGGGTAATCCTTTGGTCAGGGACAGGTCCAAGCGCGTGGAGTTGACCTGAAGTCTCAATTCCCGAAGGATCTGTTCAAATTCAGCCGTCCAATTCTGTAACATATACTGAAAAAGACTTTTTGACAAATTAGCTGCCCTAGTAAATTTAACATACTGAATGGAAATAACACACAATCCCGGAAACTTTTGTTCACATCCCTGCTGAGTTATTTGTCATAATACATCTAGTTGTTTTTGGACAAGATCTATGAGTTGATTAACCAGCATGAGACCTCTCTGTATCTTGACATTAGCTGAGGCCTGTTTATCTATGACTGTAGTCACTGAGGCTGACAAAGTGTTAATGGTGTTAGTCATCTGGAACTGTCCAGACAGAGCCAAGGCTGTCTGAATCAAGGCTAAACCCAGTTCCTAGTTAGTGGTAAAAAGCAGGAGAATACTTGAGCATTATACATCACCGTCATTGGGAGTGGAAATGTCGACATTATCCCCCAACGCTGCTCTCTCTTTATTATTGACGCCCTGGACATCACCAAGACGAGGGACATCAGTATTCCCTTGGTCAGTCTGGATTTTTCGGGTGAGTCTTTCTGGTATCCAAAATGGGTTGTCTTCATTCTGTGGGAAAACACAGATAGCTCCCCTGGATCTTATCAAAATAGGATCCGGGCCATACCATTTATTATCAAGGACATTTTTCCATTTAACCATCTCATTGGGCCTATCTGGCTCTGTACAATGACGTTCAGCCGCAGTATGGCCATGAGCATCAATATTTAAAAAATTGAGTGTAAAGAGTGCCATAGACACAGACACTCTTGGTGCTCGGGGTAAAATCTCTTCAAAAGTTCCCCTCTTCTGTTTTATAAGATAGGCTTTGAGGGTGCGATGCGCACGCTCAACAATACCCTGTCCTTGAGGGTTGTATGGAAGTCCAGTCAGGTGGGTTACGTCCATCTGACGGCAGAACTGCTGAAATTTTTGAGACGTATAAGCTGGTCCATTATCAGTCTTAAGGAGTTTGGGTTTCCCCCAAGCACTCCATGCCTCAAGACAATGTTGAATCACATGTGAGGCTTTTTCTCCGGTTAACGGAGAAGCAAACATGATGCCAGAACATGTGTCAATGGACACATGGAGATATTGAAGTTTTCCAAAGGAAGAAACATGTGTAACATCCATTTGCCAGACCTGTAGAGGTCGAATACCGCGTGGGTTAATTCCCACATGAGGAACTGGCAAGAACTCACAGTAGCTTTGACATTGAGTAACAATGTCACGGGCTTTTTTTCTTGTCAAGGAGAAACGACTGCGTAATGTTTCAGCTGTCACATGAAAATTGTTATGAAAATTTCTTGCAGCCTCTACCGGGGATGATAGGGCAGCAGCCACCACTTTAGTGGCCTTATCTGCCAAATCATTTCCCAGAGCCATGGGGCCAGGTAGGCCTGAATGGGCTCTAACATGAGTAATATTAACAGGAAATCTTCTAGATAACAAAACTAATTGTATCTGCTGAAAAATATTGGCAACTCTACTGGAAGGCTTAATCACTCCAGCCACTTCTAAAAGATTTACTGCATTAACCACATAACAGGAATCTGACACAATATTAAGGGGTTCTAAAAAGGTTTTTAAAACTTCTAAGACCACTAAACATTCTACCACTTGAGGTGAATTTTCATTATATTGTTTGGATACCACTTTACCATTAGCCACA
Organism: Mus musculus; assembly: GCF_000001635.26. Taxonomy (NCBI): domain Eukaryota; kingdom Metazoa; phylum Chordata; class Mammalia; order Rodentia; family Muridae; genus Mus; species Mus musculus. Next base: position 43,770,936 of record NC_000087.7, read on the forward strand.
TAGGCACCTATGCCAGTTTTTGATCCATCAGTATATACCACAATCCCATTTTTAAGTGGGTTTCTTACTGTTATTTGTGGAAAAACAACAGATTGATTTTGGGCAAACTGTAAAATTGGATGTTTTGGATAATGGTTATCTATTTGTCCTGAAAAGGAGGTAACTAAAACTGCCCAATCATTAGATGTGGCTGCCAAGGTTTGAACCTGTGCAGCGGTATAAGGTACAATTAAAAGATATGGACTTCGCCCAAAGTGGGTGATTGCTGCTTTTAGGCCTTTAAGGGCAAGCTGTGCAATTGCATCAGGATACCAATCTATTATTTTAGCTGGGGATACGTTTGGATGGATCCACAACAATGGCCCATTCTGCCACAAAACTGCGGTTGGCAATTGTGCTGTCTTAAAGACACACAAACTGAAAGGCTGCGAATCCTCAATACGTTGTAATTGTGCATTCTGTAAGGCCTTTTCCACCTTTTGTAAGGCCTGGTTAGCAGCTAGAGTAAGAGTCCTAGGGGAGGAGATATGAGGATCTCCTTCTAAAATACTAAACAAAGGCCTTAACTCAGCGGAAGGAATCTTTAAAAAAGGTCTGAGCCAATTAATATCTCCCAACAGCTTTTGAAAATCATTTAAGGTATGGAGGTGATCTCTTCTTATCTAAACATGTAAATATTGATTTCTCTCAAAGGAGGAAATATGCGTGACATCCATTTGTCAGACCTGTAATGGCCTGACGCCACGAGGGTTTACCCCTACGTGAGTAGATAAAATTTGACAACAATCTAAAGGCATTATTAAGTAATCAGAATCATTTCTAGTAGAACCAATCCCTCTTGCAGCTCTAGGAATACCAGAGGAAGAAAAAACAGCCATGTAGGCTTGGCAAAATTATTAGTTGAGCTATTCTGTCCCCTTGTGATATAGAAAAGACAACTTGAGGACAAGAACAGAGAACCTGAAGTTCCCCTTTACAATCCTGATGTACAACTTCAGGGTGGACAATAAGACCTTGTAGGCTGCAAGAGCCTGCCTCTGTCATTATTGTCCAGTGGCTTCACCTGCTCGGGAGAGCGCCTTCCAGGCCCTAATAGCCTTTTCATCTGATTCAGAACTACTAAGAACTGGCTTCTCTAATTGATCTTTTTTCTTTTCTTTTTTCTTCTCCTTCCTTCTAATCTCTCCCCAGGTATTCTTACCTGACCTAAACTTTTCCTCGGGTTCAAGACCCTTGGAAAGGCCTGTATACTTATTTTGTGAACCATATTTTCTCTTTGCTCCTATTCTCTCTCCCCGCTTTACTTCTGATAGATTGTCCTGAACTTCATCCAGAATCCGCCCTGCCTTAACCACTTGATAACATGTGAAAAGGAACAAAAGGGCTTCTAACACTAGAGAAAGTTCAAGGCCAAACATATCTTATAAAGCTATTTTCCACTTTACTTCTGATAGACTGTCTTGAATTTCCTTAGAAAGTTCAAGGCCAGGCGTATCTTGTAAAGCTATACTTACGGGTTACCGCCGTTCCCCAGCTGAAAAGTTCTGAATTCATGCAGTTGAATCCTTCTTAACAGTCTGCTTTACGGGAACCTTTATTACCGCGACCCGCAGTTCTGGTTCTGGAATGAGGGATCTTCCCTGCGCCGGTGAAACTCCCCTCCCGAGTTTCCTCCCGGGTTTTTTCTTCCCGGATTTTTTCTCGTCTCGGAATTTCTCGTCCCGGAATTCGGCACCAATTCTTATTAGCGTTCTCACGCCCGGCCAGGAAGAACACAACAGACCAGAATCTTCTGCGGCAAAACTTTATTGCTTACATCTTTTGGAGCCAGGAGGGCAAGCGCCCAGCGCCCAGCCCCAAAAACGAAAGCCCCTTCAATCTTACATCTTTAGGAGCCAGAGCTCCGGCGCCGCCAAAGCGCAGAGCGCGCTCTATTGTTTACATCTTTAGGCAGCGAGCGAGCGCAGGGCGCGCAGAGCCAGAGAGATGCCAGCGAGAGAGAATGGCGGAAACCCCCGTCCCCTTTTTAGGAGAGTTATATTTCGCCTAGGACGCATCACTCCCTGATTGGCTGCAGCCCATGGCCGAGCTGACGTTCACGGGAAAGCAGAGTACAAGTAGTCGTAAAATACCCTTGGCACATGCGCAGATTATTTGTTTACCACTTAGAACACAGGATGTCAGCGCCATCTTGTGACGGCGAATGTGGGGGCGGCTCCCAACAGATGGTGCCATGCTTCCTACCAAGATAATAATGTACTGACCCTCTGAAAATGTAAGACAACCTCAATTAAATTTTCCCTATAAGAGTTTCCTGAGTCATGATGTCTCTTCACATCAATGAAACCCTATTGAACATAGGCAGTACGCTAACCTGATTTTTAATGCTTACAAGATAATTGCAACCAGAATGCAAGCACAAAGTAAAGATGATGAATGAGTTTCTGTATTTTTTGAACTTCTGAATTTTTGAATGAATGTGGGGATTGGGAAAATTAGAAAGTTTTGGGAAGGAGAAAGAGAGGATGCAAATACCTTTTGGGCTCCTGCCACTTGCTTTTGTATTCAATATTTCTATTTTAAAACAACACCAACAACTAAAACAACCAACGACAGGGCATCCATACAACAGATTCACAGAGAAGACACCAAAGGGCATTACTTTCTTGTAAATGATTTTCCAGCTAATGTCTGGTATATTGAGCCTAAAGATTTTACTGTCAAACCCTGATGATTAATCACTAGATTGGATCCCCTAACACAATGATAAATGACACTGTGGTCAAAAGGACAGTTAACATGTATAAATACGTTGTTTTTCAAACTGTCAGTTTGAATTGTTACTATATATCCCAGTTTTTTTTTGCATTTCATCTCCATTAGTGTGTTGTTTTCAGCCCTCACTTGAAACATAAAAAATGGAATCTTTTACACTATATATTATTTAGGGTGCACAATGGAACCTAAAGACTAATTCAGTCCATTTCAAAGTAGAGCTCTCTGTTCTCTTTCCAAAATTGAAATTAAACTGTTTTCAAAAATATTTTGCACTTGCGTGGCTTAGTTTAATTAAGGTTGGGGGGGTTATTTCTCCCACAGTCTCAGTTGTCTCAAACTGGGAAAACTGTCTAGAAATGTTGTGGAACCTTTGTGACTGTGCCCTAGCAGAAGTAGATCACTGGGACAAGAAGGAGGGAGCTGGGTGGTTCTGAACTAAATCTTGGCTTCTAAATCCAACCAAATGTGAGAAGGGCCCATTCAGGCTCTCAATGCCTCAGATCAACTTCTTGTTTCCTCCTATGCTGGCCTTATCATGACAGTCTGTCCCCGGTAAGTGTTTGCCATATACATCTCTTCTTCTTTTTTTTTTTCTTTTCCATTTTTTATTAGGTATTTAGATCATTTACATTTCCAGTGCTATACCAAAAGTCCCCCATAGCCACCCACCCCCACTCCCCTATCCACCCACTCCCCCTTTTTGGCCCTGTCGTTCCCCTGTACTGGGGCATATAAAGTTTGCATGTCCAATGGGCCTCTATTTCCAGTGATGGCCGACTAGTCCATCTTTTGATACATATGCAGATAGAGTCAAGAGCTCCGGGGAACTGGTTAGTTCATAATGTTTTTCCACCTATAGGGTTGCAGATCTGTTTAGATCCTTGGATACATTTTCTAGCTCCTCCATTGGGAGCCCTGTGATCCATCCATTAGCTGACTGTGAGCGTCCTCTTCTGTGTTTGCTAGGCCCCGGCATAGTCTCACAAGACACAGCTACATCTGGGTCCTTTCGATAAAATCTTGCTAGTGTACGCAATGGTGTCAGCGTTTGGATGCTGATTATGGGTTGGATCCCTGGATATGGCGGTCTCTACATGGTCCATCTTTGTATCTCAGCTCCAAACTTTGTTTCTGTAACTCCTTCCAAGGGTGTTTTGTTCCCAAATCTAAGGAGGGGCATTGGCCACACTTCAGTCTTCATTTTTCTTGAGTTTCATGTGTTTAGAAAATTGTATCTTATATCTTGGCTATCCTAGGTTTTTGGCTAATATCCACTTATCAGTGAGTACATATTCTGTGAGTTACTTGGTGAATGTGTTACCTCACTCAGGATGATGCCCTCAAGATCCATCCATTTGGCTAGGAATTTCATAAATTCATTCTTTTTAATAGCTGAGTAGTACTCCATTGTGTAGATGTACCACATTTTCTGTATCCATTCCTCTGTTGAGGGGCATCTGGGCTCTTTCCAGCCCTTGCTATTAAAAATAATGCTGCTATGAACATAGTGGAGCATGTGTCCTTCTTACCAGTTGGGGAAACTTCTGGATATATGCCCAGGAGATCTATTGCATGATTCTCTGGTAGTACTATGTACAGTTTTCTGATGAACCAGCAGACTGATTTCCAGAGTGGTTGTATAAGCCTGCAATCCCACCAACAATGGAGGAGTGTTCCTTTTTCTCCACATCCCTGCCAGCATCTGCTGTCACCTGAATTTTTGATCTTAGCCATTCTGACTGGTGTGAGGTTGAATCTCAGGGTTGTTTTGATTTGCATTTCCCTGATGATTAAGGATGTTAAACATTTTTTTCAGGTGCTTCTCTGTCATTCGGTATTCCTCAAGTGAGAATTCTTTGTTCAGTTCTGAGCCCCATTTTTGTATGGGGGTTATTAGATTTTCTGGAGTTCACCTTCTTGAGTTCTTTATATATGTTGGATATTAGTCCCCTATCTGATTTAGGATAGGTAAAGATCCTTTCCCAATCTGTTGGTGATCTTTTTGTCTTATTGACAGTGTCTTTTGCCTTGCAGAAACTTTGGAGTTTCATTAGGTCCCATTTGTCAATTCTCGATCTTACAGCACAAGCCATTGCTGTTCTGTTCAGGAATTTTTCCCCTGTGCCCATATCTTCAAGGTTTTTCCCACTTTCTCCTCTATAAATTTCAGTGTCTCTGGCTTTATGTGAAGTTCCTTGATCCAATTAGATTTGACCTTAGTACAAGGAGATAAGCATGGATCAATTCGCATTCTTCTACATGATAACAACTATTTGTGCCAGCACCAATTGTTGAAAATGCTGTCTTTCTTCCACTGGATGGTTTTAGCTCCCTTGTTGAAGATCAAGTGACCATAGGTGTGTGGGTTCATTTCTGGGTCTTCAATTCTCTTCCATTGGTCTACTTGTCTGTCTCTATACCAGTACCATGCAGTTTTTATCACAATTGCTCTGTAGTACAGCTTTAGGTCATGCATGGTGATTCCACCAGAGGTTCTTTTATCCTTAGGAAGAGTTTTTGCAATCCTAGGTTTTTTGTTATTCCAGATGAATTTGCAAATTTCTCCTTCTAATCCGTTGAAGAATTGAGTTGGAATTTTGATGGGGATTGCATTGAATCTGTAGATTGCTTTTGGCAAGATAGCCATTTTTACAATGTTGACCTGCCAATCCATGAGCATGGGAGATCTTTCCATTTTCTGAGATCTTCTTTAATTTCTTTCTTCAGAGACTTGAAGTTTTTATCATACAGATCTTTCACTTCCTTAGTTAGAGTCACGCCGAGATATTTTATATTATTTGTGACTGTTGAGAAGGGTGTTGTTTCCCTAACTTTTTCTCAGCCTATTTATTCTTTGTGTAGAGAAAGGCCATTGACTGGATTGAGTTAATTTTATATCCAGCTACTTCACTGAAGCTGTTTATCAGGTTTAGGAGTTCTCTGGTGGAATTTTTAGGGTCACTTATATGTACTATAATATCATCTGCAAAAAGTGAAATTTTGACTTCCTCTTTTCCAATTTGTATCCCCTTGATCTCCTTTTGTTTTCGAATTGTTATGGATTTCTTCAGGATCTGTTGCTATGTCTCCCTTTTCATTTCTGATTTTGTTAATTAGGATTTTGTTCCTGTGCCCTCTAGTGAGTCTAGGTAAGGGGTTATCTATCTTGTTGATTTTCTCAAAGAACCAACTCCTCCTTTGGTTAATTCTTTGAATAGTTCTTCTTGTTTCCAACTGGTTGATTTCACCCCTGAGTTTGATTATTTCCTGCCATCTACTCCTCTTGGGTGAATTTGCTTCCTTTTTTTCTAGAGCTTTTAGATTTGTTGTCAAGCTGCTAGTATGTGCTCTCTTCCGGTTCTTCTTGGAGGCACTCAGAGCTATGAGTTTCCCTCTTAGAAATGCTTTCATTGTGGCCCATAGGTTTGGGTACGTTGTGGCTTCATTTTCATTGTACTCTAAAAAGTCTTTCATTTCTTTCTTTATTCCTTCCTTGACCAAGGTATCATATAGAAGAGTGTTGTTCCGTTTCCACGTGAATGTTGGCTTTCCATTATTTATGTTTTTATTGAAGATCAGTCTTAGGCCATGGTGGTCTGATAGGATACATGGGACAATTTCAATATTTTTGTATCTGTTGAGGCCTGTTTTGTGACCAATTATATGGTCAATTTTGGAGAAGGTCCAGTGAGGTGCTGAGAAGAACGTATATCCTTTTGTTTTAGGATAAAATGTTCTGTAGATATCAGTCAGGTCTACTTGTTCCATAACTTCTGTTAGTTTCACTGTGTCCCTGTTTAGTTTCTGTTTCCACGATCTGTCCATTGATGAAAGTGGTGTGTTGAAGTCTCCCACTATTATTGTGTGAGGTGCAATGTGTGCTTTGAGCTTTACTAGAGTGTCTTTAATGAATGTGTCTGCCCTTGAATTTGGAGCGTATATATTCAGAATTGAGAGTTCCTCTTGGAGGATTTTACATTTGATGAGTATGAAGTGTCCCTCTTTGTATTCTTTGATAACTTTGGGTTGGAAGTCGATTTTATCTGAAATTAGAATTGCTACTCCAGCTTGTTTCTTCAGACCATTTGCTTGGAAAAAATGTTTTCCAAGCAAATTTGATTATATAGGGTGTAATTTATTTGACTAGTGGCTCTGAGTCAATAAGACAAAAAGACCACCAGCAGATTGGGAAAGGACCTTTACCTATCCCAAATCAGACAGGAGACTAATATCCAATATATATAAAGAACTCAAGAAGGTAGACTCCATAAAATCAAATAACCCCATTAAAATATGAGCCTCAGAACTGAAAAAAGATTTCTCACCCGAGGAATACCGAATGGCAGAGAAGCACATGAAAAAACGTTCAACATCTTTAATCATCAGGGAAATGCAAATCAAAAGTCTTATTTTCATATTTTCATTATTTACAGACCATTCTGTGTTATAAATAGGAATCTAGAGGAGAAAAGATGTTTAGAGTCACTGACACATACACTTAACTGAGGTTTACTTTGCACAGGAAGAAGATATACCCATCCTCTATATCTGGAGAGTTTCTCTAGGACCCTAATGATATAAAAGTCTTCAGGTCTCTAGGCTAAAACAACATTGCTTTTGCCTATAATTTATGCAAAGTAACCTCTTTTATACAGTAATCATATTGATGTGTGTATGCATACAGAAATATACATGTAAGTGCAGAGGATTGGGAAGGGTATACTGTTTTCTGTTACTTCAGTCCCTAATTTTCCCCTCGTGACAGGGTTTCTTGCTGAACTAGGAGTGAGGCTGACATTCAGGAAGCCACAGTCATCCTTCTGTTTCTTCCACTCCCATTCCTAAGCACCAGTGTTGCAGGTGAAAGTTTGACCAAACACTTGGCTTTACCCCTGGGCCATCTCCCCAGATTCTTCTTTATTTTAAATAACCTCTGGATTACTTTTGCCCTCAATGTAATGAAACTGCTGTATAAGAAGTTGTTATTTAGAAGATGGCAATATAAGTGGTCTATATGTGTTCAGTACAGACATGGTATATTAAGAACTACTTTCCTTAATACCTTGAGAATTGCATACAAATATTTTGAAAGGATTTACTTTCCAATTCTTTTAGTAACTCTTCCCAGAACAAAACACGGCCCATCTCCACCTAACTCCTCCTGCCAACTTCATATCTCATCTTCTCTCTTTTGTTACAACCCATACAAATCATTTGTGTTTCCCATAAACTCTTGGACATCTGGCTTCCACTAGAGCATGGCCAATCTATCACCTTCAAAGGCAATAGCTTTGATGAAAACTGACTGTTCATCCCTCATCAACTGCCTATACCTTATTAGATAGTGATGATGGAGAGTGACCCCTCCCCATTCAGTGATGGAAGACAGAATGGCCTGATTTTTGCAGAAAGACACAGTTTTATAATTTTTAAGGTCATTTTAGAGTTCTATTGTTTTCTTATTTATAGAATTTTAGGGTTTTAAAAATATTTATTAAGAATTAAAAACTAGCTTTTTGGGTCATTTAGTGTTTGTTTAATAATTTTAGGGTTTTTTAGGGTTTTAGGTTTTGCTTTATTGTTTTAGTTTTTTTTTAAGATTTTAAATGATTTTAGGGTTGTTCTAAGTGTATTTGGCCAGGGTTTTTTTTTTTTTTTTAAGCCTTAGTGTGGTTATTGTTGCTCTTTGCTTGTTTGTTTGTTTGTTTGTGGTAATGATTTTATGTTTTTTTGGGTCTTTGTAGAAATCTAGAATTTTTTTGTTGATTTGTTTGTTTGTTTGTTTTCTTTAGGGTTTTAAGTTCTTTTAGTTTTCTTTTTTTCAAAAATTTTATGTTATTTTTTTTGTTTGTTTGTGTCTTTGTTTTTTGTTGTTGTTGTTGTTTTTTTTTGGTTTTTTACGGTTTTTGTTGTTTATTTAAAGCTTCAAGTTTATTTTCTTTTCTTTTCTCTTCTTTTTTCTTTTTTTTCTTTTTTAGAGTTTTTAGGGTCTTTAAGGTTCAGTCTCTAAAAACATAGAAACTGAACCTATTGCTTTTAGATTATTCATAAAATGTATTCCATTCTGAAAACAAGAAACACTATAAAGTCATGTTTGCTAATTTGTGTGTATGTCCCCAGGAGCTATAGATTATGTGTGCCTAATGCAGAGCTCTAGAATATGTCCTGATCATACAGATTTAAATGTCACATCATAAAATTTCAAAACTATACTATAAAGCTATATTTATGTATCCTAGTTTATTCATCTTTCAAACAACTGTAGTAGAAATGTCACAGAGGGCAGAATTTATTGATCATGATTTTGAAAAAAGGACCTCAAAAGTCTTTAAATCAAGTATCTTATACTAGCCAAAATCTACCCGTCTATCCAGTTCACTCCTGTAAGAATAATTGTGTTTTGGTTAATTCTTATTAAATTCTCCAGTTAAAAAAAAAAAGACCTTTATTAGCCCCCTTCCAGCTTAGTGAAAAACTCCATTCACTCTCCTTCTGAAAGCAAAAGCATTTTTCTTTCACAGACTATGTTAATTTTACAACATTTGCAACTGGATTGTTTCCATTTCCACAGTTGTGTTTGCCATGACTCAATATTTCATCTCTATTCAGACAACTCCTCTCATATACCACAGGTTAATACACAAAGGCTCATTTGTGAGTCATGCCAAGAAAGCTGAATGAACATGGGGGATACAGAAGAGGGAAAGACACAAGAGCAACAGAAGTATCATTAAGCTAGATACTACTCTAGAATACTGCATGCTATTCATGTATCCTGGGGATCCAGAAATTCATCTAGACTGGACCCTAGTTATCCACTGGAAGGATGTAGTCTGAAGCTTAGCCTATTAACTGGCAGCTCCCATAGCTTTGAACTGATCCAATGATTGATATCTTCCACACACCAACCAGTAGTATCCAAGCTACATTCCCTGTCACAGGCAAAAGCCCGAAAAAGAAAAGAAAGCACTGTACTGTGTGCTCGGGTAGTACTCATAGACGGTATTGGCAATCTGCACTGAATCTATTACCACAACTGCAAAGGTATGTGGCACAGGCAATCCAAGGATCACCATGCTTCCCATTTTATCTCTCCAGTCTATATATCCACTCCCAACTCTACCATCTATGCTCCTAACCCTAAGGATCATTTAGAGGTCTCATAAATACCACCATGTATAACCCCAGAAGATGAGAGAAGTTTGAAGCACATTGATAGATTTTAAGTCTGACAATTGTTGATGTCATCAAAACAATTTTCTGAGCTGTGTTGTGCTTTTGTCAAACGATGGGGCTAGAATGGCCCTGCCAAGATCTAAAGCAGAAATTATAGTTTATTGTTTGTTTGTTTGTTTTTCTATTATTATATTGGACCTGTCATCATCAATTGCACTTCTTCAGTCTAAAATAACAGGTGATACTTACATTTATTTGCTGCCATCTCTAAAGTCAGGGCAAGGCAACTTCTGTGATTCTCCAAGCCTTGCTTCTTACCAGTTCTGGGCTAAATGCTGTCAGGATAATGTTCTAAACAGGGAACTCTATGTATATCCACATTTCAATAGTTTTCCCTTCAAAAATATAGTAAAAAAAACTCCAATTGTACATTTATTTTAGTATTTCTGGTCAACATTTTCCTACTGAAGTGACAGAAATATTTACTATTTTTATATCTTTATACTAACATTATATTTATGTTTAATTTGTAGGGGACAGGTTTATTTGAGACAGTTCTACATTACTCATGCTGAACTCATACTCACTATATAGCTATGGACAGTCAAAGGCCTTGATCCTCCTGCATTCAACTGCCAAGTGTTGGGATTACAGATTACAGTACCATAGCTATTAAAATATTTTCTATGACTGATAAAAGAGGTGAGGATATGACTTTAGGATTTGGGTATTTTTCTAATTGTAGTCATAGATTACATTGAATAGAGTCATTAGGTGAAAGGTAACAGAGATTCTGGTCTTTCAGATTTCTACTCATTAGTAGATCAGTTAATACATTTAAATATCTGCTAAAAATGTCATGGCATACAGGAGAACAGTGCTTTAAGATCTTCCCTAGGGAGTTTTCTGATTTTTAAAAGATTCTGTAAATAGGAGTAGATTTATGAGTTTAACATGAATAAGCATATCTTATATAATTTGCCAATCTTATACATAATAGTACAAAACATGCATTTTAAGTTTTTAGAATTATTTTCCTTAAGACATATATACTTATGACCAAATGAGCTAGAATTACTCATAATAAATATTTAATATTATAAAAAGCCTAAATTTTTGTTGAAAGAAAATGAAACTTATTCTGTTGAATTTATTGTAGTCTGTTATTTTGATAAGTATTTCTGAGGTTTTTAGAGATCTAAAGACAAAATATTCAGTGTATTTTTTATGATAATTTTCAAGTAAGTTAGTATCCTGAGACTAGGCTGGTAAGTCCAATGCCCTCACTACAAAGAGGTTCTAGCTTTTGGTCTGTAAATGACTACAATGTTTTTTGCCATGCTATGAAAGGTTTAAAAATTGCCTTCATTTGGAGTATTTATTTATTTATTTATTTATTTATTTATTTATTTATTTTTATCTTTAGTCCCTATCTCTTTCCTGAACTGACTCATAATGCCAGCTCTCTTCATGATGTTCACAGGCAGGAAATGATCTCCTGTTCATTTCTAATTGAATACCCCCCAAACAATTAACCAACCAAATTAAAAAAAAATGGTTAATATGGTAATTGCCTCAGATCTTACTTGGAAACCATGTGATGACTACAGTGATTGTTAGATTAAGGGGGAGATGATCTAAATTAGTTTGGTAATATTCTTCCACAGGAGTATTCTGCCATGGTTGTTAGGAAAGTGTTTTCCATACACTTTTTTTTTTTTTTTTTACTAAATATGGACTAAGTTTAGGATTGTAAAAACTGATTTGCTAGTTTGAGTTGGTTTTCTAAAATTAACGACAGAGTCCAGATGACAACAGTAAGTAATCTTTGTCTATCTTTCAACTATACCTGAGGCTGACATATTTTAAAACTGGTAATCATCTCTTCATCTCTCAGCAAATGTCTGCCTCTTGGAAATTTATGATCTGGTCTCCAACAAAATCCTTAGTGGTTTTCATTTGTATAGTATGTGACCATACCTCTCTGATTTACAATTCAGTAGGACTAGAACAGAACCAAGGATAGTTAGATAATGAGACTTAATTTAGTTTCATGTGGTGAACACAAGGCTAGTTTCTCCATTCCTACTTGATACATAGGTATACAAGGTTAATTATAAAGTTATTTATGATATCAACCACTGATTTTTCTTGTTCTTTATTGAATTTCTGTACACCCACATACAACTTCTGAAAAATATTTTATACTGCTCATATAATTTGTTGTTGATCATGTTCCTGTAAAGCAAAGTAATGAAAGCAGTCAAAATTATACAAACATGAAAAGAACGCTCAAAAAATTAAATTATTCTTTTCATATTATAACAAGAAAAATAGCAGTATAAAATTATCTAATGGGAAGTAATTACAATTTTTTTCCCTAAGAGATTATCAGAGAAGTTTTATTTTATGTTTTAGATTTTCAAATTTATAGTTTTCATACGTACAGATAGATAGATAGATAGATAGATAGATAGATAGATAGATAGATAGATAGATAGATAGATAGATAGATAGATAATCTTTTTTAGAAAATTAATTGTATTTCAAAGTAGGGTTTTATTCTGTTCTACCAAATAGAAGGTCAATTTTTTTCCCTATATTTACTCAGTTAAGACATAGTGTAAAAGATAATTCAATTAAAATATACAAATTGCCTGCATATGTAACTGATTATTGTTCATATTGTTAAACATAATAATCCATAAAGTACATTTCTAAAACTTTGTGCAAAATTTCTGTATTTCCACAACGAATGCAAATCAAATTTTAAAATCTCATTAACATTTACTCAAGTAGAGAATACATTTCTGTTGCTGGCATAAAGCAAGTGATTGATCTGTGTGACAAGAACATCAAGCCTCTGAAGAAAGAAATTGAAAATCTCAGAAGATCGAAAGACCTCCCATGCTCATAGATTGGCACGATTAATTCAGTAAAAATGGTCATCTTGCCGAAAGCAATCTATAGATTCAGTGAAATCACAATCAAAATTAAAACTCAATTATTCATAAAGATATAAAGAACACTTTACAAAATCATCTAGAATAAAAAAAAAATCCAGGATATGGAAAAACTATTCTCAACAATAAAAGAACTTCAGGGGAATCATCCTCGACCTCAAGCTGTAGAATAGAGCAATAGAGATAAAATTATATGCTAATGATACAAAGACAATGACTTCATTAAATACACAGGCAAATGGAAGGATATAAAATATATCATCCTGTGTGAGGTAACCCAATACCAAAATTACAAACATGGTACACACTCACTGATAAAGGGATATTATTCTAAAATTTCAGAATATCCAAAATGTAATTCACAGACCACATGAAGTCAAGCAGAAAGAAGATGAGAGTGTGGGTGTTTCAATCCCTCTTAGAATGGGGAACACAATACTCCTTGGAAAAAATATGGAGAAAAAGTGCAGAGCCGAGACTGAAGGAATAACTATCCATTGTCTGCCAAACCTGTGGATTCATCCCATATACAGACACCAAACCCAGTCACTATTGGGGATACCAACATTTGCTTGCTGACAGGAGCCAAATATGGCTATCCCCTGAGAAGCTCAGCCATTTCATGGCAAGAAAAGAGGCTGATGCTCACAGACAACTATCAGGCTGATCATGGCGTCCCCAGTAGACGAGTTACAGGAAGAACTGAAGGAGCTGAATGGGTTTGCGACCTTATAGGAAGAATAACAATATGAACCAACCAGACTGTCCAGAGCACCCAGGGACTAAGCACCAACCCATGGTTCCAGCTGCATATATAGCAGAGTATGACCTTGTCAGACATCAGTGGGAGGTGAGGTTCTTGGTCCTGTGAAGGCTTGATTCCCCAGGGTGGGGAGGGTAAAATGGGTGGATGGAGGAAGACCCTCGTAGAAACACCGAGAGGGAAAATGGAATAGGGATTATCTGTGGCGAAACAAAGAAAGGACTAATATTTGAAATGTAAAGAAAGATAATATCTAGTAAAAATAAATAAATAAATAAATAAATAAATAAATAAATAAATAAATAAATAAATAAAAATAAACAAATAAAATAAAAATAGTTACAAAACACTACATATAAAAAGAATAATTCACTATGATGTCATACAGTATATTAACTAATATTTCCTAATATAGAAATTATGCTACTATATGGTTTAAAAAAATTATATATCAAAAATGTAATTTCAAATTTTCCCAGAAGATTTTGTACTGGAAATCTATAAAGAAATTAAAGTTTTAAAAAGTAAGAAGGCAGATGTTACAGTTTGATGGCTCAGCTTTTGACCTACAGGCATGACAATGAGATTTTAACCCACACCACTATACCCTCCAAGAAAACCATTAAAAATAAAGATTAATCATACAGAATTATTGTTTGGAATATACATCATATGCAAAATATTAATGTAGATTACTTGTTATACAATCAATTATACTTTCATTGAAATACTTACACTACGAAGTAAATAATAAGTTTGAACATATTACAGTGTATCTCCAATTACTTCTTCAGAATTTGCATTCTAATTATCATTAGTTACTGGAGATTCTGTTCTTGGTTGGTAATACAACAAGATATATAAACAATTATTATTATTTTTTTGCAAATATTAATGAAATACTTTTCGCCTGACTGGACTTATATTTTAATGCTACACAAAGAAGCTCTGCATTCAATCTTCAACAATGAAAAAAAAATAAATAAAAAATAAAATTTAAGTATAAAATATATAGAAGACATGTTTCCTTAGGCCCCAGTAAAGTTGTAAGGCTGAGTACATCATTTTCAAGGACAATCCACACTGCACATGTGCTTTGAGATAGTACTGAAATATAGAGTTAGAGCTTACCTTCCTATACCAAAACAACACATACATAAACACAGCCTTCCCTGAATTATGTCTGAAGTACCAGCTGTTCTGAGGTTGAGAGGAGCCTCTGGATTTGGAAGCAATTTGGCGCCTATATATGCAAATTTTGGAAATCTGTCCTTTCAAAACCAGGTAAAGGAAAATGAAGACTGGTCTTCAGTTTGTTTTTAATGAATTCCTGGCGGGCAGCAGCAGTACAGAAAAGTATCTAGTCTGTTTCCACCACTAACTGACCTCCAGTTTACTCACAACTCACATCCCCAGGCCCCAAGATTACTTTTAGATTCTCTAATTCCCTAGCCTTCCTGGTTTCTGCTAGGTGATAACCTGTTCAATCTCCTGACCATAGCGAAAAAGTTCTCTGTTTTTCTTGGGTAAAGTGGATTGTGAACCCAGAAGCATTAACAGCAGGAGTCCAATGAGGGTCACCTGCTCTCCTTTCTCCTTTAGTAACACCTCCATCCCTCCACCATCATCCCACTGGGACCCCCAGCTGAACCAGGATTAACCATCTTTCAACAGTTCACTGACTCCCTCTACAGAGACTTCTCCCTACCATGCTTCCTCAAGAACTTTACTTCCTCAGGAACTCAGCTTCCTGGCCACCACAAAGCATACTGAGTAACAGGGTTTGGACAGCAGGAAAACAATCTTAGCCCAACCCATTGCTGATTGGCCCTGTTTACACATTCCTACAAAGGGTGACAGAGGATTTATCAGTCATCTGTCATCACAGTAGCAAAAAGTATTATAGCTTCCACTACTACTAAGAGTTTTTTCCATTTTTCAAGTTTGCAATACTAGAAAGTAAGAAAAAAAAAAAACACCAAAGAAGTCTCTCCTACTTTGTTTTAGTTGAAGGGTCTGTTATGTGTAATTCTAAATTGTTTTATTTATTTACCTAACATGGTTTTGCACATTTGTATTTTTACAACATGCATGTCTGGTGCTCTTAGAAACTAGACTAGGATGGCAAAATCCCTTGGATCTTGAATTAAAAATTGTTGTGAGCCATTATGTGGGTCCTAGGAACTAAACCTTGGTTCTGTCCAAGAGCAACAAGTGCTCTTAATGTCTAAGCCATCTTTCATTTCCTGCCCTGTGTGTGTGTTTTAAAGTATGTTGGATCATTTCTCTCGATAGATGTTTAATTTTACTATACAGTGGAGATAATAAAAATATGACACTTTCTTAATATTTTGTATTTCCAGAAAAGAAATAAAAGCACCATAATTTGAATAGATTGTGTAAATCAGAAAAAGAGTTTCAGCAAAAAATGATGTGTATACATTTCAGTATATGTGTGCATACGGAGGTCAGAAATAGACAATTGTTTTCTTCTAAATTATATTCTAACTTTTTTTTTTTTTTTATGAGACAGGGTTTCTCAGTATAGATCTGTTTGTCCTGGAACTCACCCTTTATACCAGGGTGGCCACAAACTCAGAAATTTCCCTGCTTTTTCTTCAAAAATGCAGGTATTAAAAGGCATGTGCCACCACTGTCTGACACAACTTAAAAGTTGAGGCATGATACCTCTGAATCTGCAGCTCACAAATGCCACTAGCCTGGCTAGCCAGCCATCTGTCTCCACCTACTCAGCACTGGCCTGCAGAATGTATTTTTTAACGTGGATTCTAGACCCCCATCTTAATTCCATATAATTTCAAGGAAAGCAATTTACCAAAACAACCATCTCTCTAGACTCTTTGTGAGATTTGTTCTGTTGCTGTAGTCACTACCATTTTTTTCTATTGCTCTAATCATGCCTAAGTTTAGGCTAATAAAGTGTTTAATGCTGGTTTTGCTTGTGTCCTTACAATAGCAAATTGGGTTTCTTGCTCAGTTTACATTATGCAGTTAATTGGGTAAACTTGTCAGACTCATATTTCATTTGTGAGACATGTTGCTGGGTTTTGTTTTCTTGTTAGGTTTTTGTTTTGTTTTGTTTTGTTTTGTTTTGTTTTTATATGGTGGGTTGGTTGAATTTTTTGTTTGCCTGATTATTTGGTTGCTTTTTGTTTTTTTAATTTTGTTTTGTTTTTTTGTTTTATTTTTCGTTTTGTTTTGTTTTTTCCACAACTGAAGATGAAACTCATAACTGTTACTTGGTGCTTTGACACTGAGCTACATCTTCAGGTAAACATTAGTTCTAAATGTTGGGTGAAAAGTCATCTGTATGTGTTTTAAGGAAAACTATGATTTCTGTGAAACCTAAAATTATTTGCCTATGCTATAGGGTCTATAGAGATGTAATGCCCTCTTCTGGCCTCTTCAAAAAACAGGCAAATATCTCCAAAAACACATAATTCCAGATTTATCCAACATACTGTCTCATTCATCTTTTAGAAGAAAGAACAATAAAAGATTAAAGCAAGAAATATAGTAGAAAGCTAGTGTAAGTCACCCCAAAGCTGTGCCTATGCTCAAGTCCCAGGATGAGCTGGCCAGCACCCCAGTGACTCCAGAGAAAAATCACACCTGATGCAGACTGCAAGAGGTTTTATTATCAGCAAGCTGAGGATGAAGTCCCTTCACCATGCAGGGCAGGGGAGTTTGACCCTGAGCAGTGACAGTAGAGGGCTTTTAACAGCTAGCTGAGGAATTGGGAGGAGTTGGGAGGAGAGTTGGGAGAAGTTGGGAACAGTTGGGAGGTGTTAGGAGGAGAGTTCTTTTCTTCTGGGTGTCCTTGCTGAAATTTACAGGGCAGGAGTGGGGAGTGAGATATTTCTGAATTTTTATCTCCTTGTCCTTGTCACAGGAAGGCAGGCATCTCTAATTGTAAAGTATAAAAAAAAAGGCTTTTTGCCTGATATAGAGAAAAAGAGCTTCTTTCTGAATGTATTTTCAGAGATCAGGGAAAACAAGCTTGGGGAACATCTAGAGGCTTTACCTTCCTGGGAGAAACACTTTAAGTTGGGGTCACAAATTCCCAACTCCTTTAAGTATATAGTTCTTATCTTAGAAATGGGAAAATTAAATCTCTGGCCCAGTTGTCAAATAAGGCCAACATGAGTTTGCATCTTTAGAATTTGTAGCATTGAGAGCCTTAGAAGCACCTCAAATGAGACTAGAGAGTCTCTCGTCAGTGGTAGCAGAGAGCGAGGAGGTTCCTCTGCAGTGTCTTCAGAGTGTGAGCAGGGCCAGGCTAGTGGACCTCTGTATGGTCAGGATGGGTAACCAGGCACATGCTGGAGGAGCAGCTGGACTTTTATCTAGGTTCAAGGTTCCTGGAACAATGATGCCAGACCAGGACAGGATCCCCTATTTGACCTTTATGTGGCACCGTGGTCAGTTCCTGGTTCTTACATTTTTTTTTCCAGCAATTTCCAGGTGTCATTTCCAACCAGTTTTAAGGCCTTCAATCGAACTAGAAGTGGTTGGAAAAAATGAACATCAGGGTCACACATTAAGGGGGGCAGTCCCCCATGGTGAATTTCAAAGGGTGTAAGTTTAAATTTTCCTGGGGTGTTATGTACTTGGAAAAAAGTGAAGGGAATGAGAGTTGTCTAATCTTTTCTACAGTTTCTAAAGTCAATTTTTTCATGGTTTCTTTTAATGTTCTATTCATCTGCTCTACCTGTCCTGAACTCTGGGTCTATAAACACAATGTAACTTCTGATTGATCCACAATTGTCTGGCTAACTCTTGACTTACTTGGGCAAGAAGGAGGGGCCATTGTCTGAGGAAAATACCTTAGGGATGCTGAATATTGGGAAAATTTCCTCTAATATCTTCTTTGCCATGATATTGGAGGTCTCTTTCTTAGTGGGGAAGGCTTTACTCAACCTGAAAATGTGTCTATAAAAACTGATAGATATTTATTACTGTACTTGGCTGGTTTAACTTCAGTAAAATCTAATTTTCAGTATGCCTCTGGACAGTTACAGCTTAGCCACCTTCCAGGGGACTTCTTGTTGTTTCTGACATTGATGAGATCACAAGCTTGGCATTTATTAGCACTATCTTGAGCAATGTCAGATATTTTTATAACATAGTAGTTTGAGCTCTTAACAGTTTCTTTGAGCTTCTTATTTCCCAAATGTGTGAGCCTGTGCAGAGTGGCTACATATTGTTGCCCTTTTCTGGTGGGCAGGTAATAGCAACCATCTTGGGTCTTAGCCACTTCCTGGGGAGTGTACCCACATATCTCAGGTATTTTGCCAATTAGTTCCTGATCTTCTGAGTTTATTCAAAGCCTGTGTCTTTGAGTTTATAATGGTCTTTAAGTTATTTATTTTTCTCTCAGAGCCGCCTGTTTTTCAGCCAGGTAAGCCATCTGATTTCCTTTCCCTCTGGCATCAAGGCCTTTCTGGTGACCAGGACAATGTATGGTGGCTAGTTTTTTTGTTTGTTTTTTTTTTGTTTGTTTGTTTGTTTTGTTTGTTTTGTTTTGTTGTTTTGTTTTGGTTTTTGTTGTTGTTTTTATATTTTGTTTGGTTTGTTTTGTTTTGTTTTGTTTTTGTTTTGTTGTAATTGTTGTTATGTTTTATTTTGTTTTGTTTTGTTATGTTTTGTTTGTGTTTTATTTCTTTTTTTTAATTCATTTTCAAATTTTGGCTTCTAATAGGCTCAAGATTTTTTTTTATTATTAATATCTTTCCCAGCAGAAGTGAGTAGCCCCCGTTGCCTATAGATTGTCACACATGTGTGAGTGGTGGTGAAAACTTACCTGCTGTCTGTGTAGATATTGTTGTTTTTCTCTTTGGCCAGATGCAAAGCTTGTGTGAGTTCAATTAGCTCTGCTCTCTGGGTTATTGTCCCTTCAGGCAACGTGCTGTTGCAGATGGTTTGATTTCCATTGCCCAGTGCTGCCCCTGCCTTTTGCTTACCTTTAACCAAAAACCTGCTATCATCCGTGCACCAGTTGGGGCAGTCTGGCCATGGCTGATCAGTGAGTTCTTTCTTAGTTCCAGTTTCTTCTGCCAGGATGCCCATACACGGGTGCTCTGGTAGGGATTTGTCAGCTTCTGACAGCAAGGTGGCAGATTTCAGGATAGCAGGAGATACAAACTGCACTCTCTTAGTCAGTAAGAGTTTCTGATAATGGGTCATGTGAGCATTAGTCATCCAGATATCAGGCGGTGGTCTAATGATGTTTTCTAAGGCATGGGTCTACCACTATCATTCCTTAACCTAGAGTCTGTTTATCAGCATCTTTGAGAAGTAGGGCCAAAGCATCGATAGCTTTTAAGCAAAATGGCCATCCACTGGACACTGGGTCTAGGTTTTTGTTTGTTTGTTTTGTTTTTTTTTTGTTTTTGTTTTTGTTTTTGTTTTCGTTTTTGTGTTTTGGTTTTTTTTTTTTTTTTGAAGAGTATTCCACAGGTTGTTTTTATGGCCCCAGAGCTTAGATCAGAACCCCACTTTCTATTCCTGCTCATTCCTCTATAAAGAGTGACAGGCTTAGTCAGGTCTTGCAGGGCTAGGGCTGGTGCACTAAGCAAGGCCTTTTTAATCTCTTTAAAGGCCTGCTGTTGTATGGGGGTTTATGAGAAATTCCCAGTCTCTTTAGTAAAGGGGTAGAGTGTGGCTGCCAGAGTGGCAAAGCTTGGAATCTAGAGTCTACAAAACCCTGCTATTCCCACAAATTCTCTCACCTCCTTTAAGGATGTTGGGATGGGGATTTGAGTTACAGTCTTTTTCCAAGTTTTTGTCAGCCACCATTTCCTTTCCCTGAGACTACTAGTCATCATCTTTTAGGGGAAAAACATTGAGCTGTCTGGTATTTGTTTTTTTTGGGGGGCAGTCTCTTGCCCAGTGTTCCTTTTCTTTATAGTATGCACATCGGTCTTTATCTAGAGGTCGTGGAGGTCCTCTGGAGTTCTGAGGTCTTCTCGGCCCTGTGTTACCCAGGTACTCTTTCTGCCTACTTTGTCTACCTTTTCTATAAACTTCTTTATCACCTGTGAATACAGCCACAAACCTAGTTACATTTTAACAAGGCTTCTATCTTGTATATTTTCTCTTTACTCAGCCTCTCTCTTTTTTCTTTGTCTTTTTTCTTCTTCAGTATCAATCTCTTTTTAATATATTTTATTAGGTATTTTCCTCATTTACATTTCCAACACTAACCCAAAAGTCCCCCATACCCTCCCCCTCCCCCACTCCCCTACCCACTCACTACCACTTTTTGACACTGGCGTTCCCCTGTACTGGGGCATAATTAGTGTGCATGCCCAATCGGGCTCTCTTTCCAGTGATGTCCTACTAGGCAATCTTTTGATACATATGCAGCTACAGTCAAGAGCTTTGGGGTACTGGTTAGTTCATAATGTTGTTCCACCAATAGCATTGAATATCCCTTTAGCTACTTGGACATTTTCTCTAGCTCCTCCATTGAGGGCCCTGTGATCCATCAAATAGCTTACTGTGAGCATCCACTTATTTGTTTGCTAGGCCCTGGCATAATCTCACAAGAGACAGCTATATCAGGGTCCATTCAGCAAAACCTTGCAAGTGTATGGAGTGGTGTTAGTGTTTAGAGACTGATTAGGGGATGGATCCCTGCATATGGCAATCTCTAGATGGTCAATCCTTTTGTCTAAGCTCCAAACTTTGTCTCTGTAAATCCTTTCATGGGTGTTTTGTTTCCAATTCTAAGAAGGGGCTAAGTGTCCATATTTTGGTCTTCGTTCTTCTTGAGTTTCATGTGTTTGGCAAATTGTATCTTATATCTTGGAGGTATTCTAGGATTCAGGGCTAATATCCACTTATTAATGAGGACATATCATAAGCATTCTTTTGTGATTGAGTTACCTCACACAGGATGATGCTCTCCAGGTCCAACCATTTGCCTATAAATTTCATAAACTCATTCTTTTTAATAGCTGTACTATTAGTAGTAGAACTCCATTGTGTAAATGTACCACAAATTTGTAACCATTTCCTGTTGGAACAGCTTCTGGATATATGCCCAGAATTGTATTGTGGGATCCTCTGTTAGTACAATGTCCAATTTTCTGAAGAACCGCCAGACTGATTTCCAGAGTTAATTTAAAAACTTGCAATTCCACCAACAATGGAGGAGTTTTCTTCTTTCTTCACATCCTTGCCAGCATCTGCTGTCATCTGAAAATTTGATTCTAGGCATTCTGACTGGTGTGAGATGGAATTTCAGGGTTGTTTTGATTTACATTTCACTGCTGATTAATGATGGTGAACATTGTTTCAGGTGCTTCTTAGCCATTCGGTATTCCTCAGGTGAGAATTCCTTCTTTAGCTCTGAGCACTGTTTTTTAGTGGGGTTATTTGATTTTCTGGAGTCCACCTTCTTGAGTTCATTATATATATTTGATATTCGTCCCCTATCTCATTTAGGATGGTGAAAGATCCTTTCACAATCTGTTGGTGGCCTTTTTGTCTTATTGAAGGTGTCTTTTGCCTTACAAAAGATTTGCAGCTTTATGAGGTCCCATTTCACAATTCTAAATCTTACAATGCAAGCCATTTGTCTTCTATTCAGGAATTTTCCCCCTGTTCCCATAACTTTGAGGCTTTTCCCCACTTTCTCCTCTACAAGTTTCAGTGTCTCTGATTTTATGTGGAGCTCCTTGATCCACTTCTATTTGACCTTAGTACAAGGAGATAGGAATGGATTGATTCACATTCTTCTACATGATAACCACCAATTGTGCCAGCACCATTTGTTGAAAATGCAGTCTTTTTTCCACTGGATGGTCTTAGCTCCCTTGTAGATGATGAATTGACAATAGGTGTGTTGGTTCATTTCTGGGCCTTCAATTCTATTTCATTTTTCTACTTCTCTGTCACTATATCAGTACCATGCAGTTTTTATCACAATTGCTCTGTAGTACACCTTTGGGTCAGGCATGGTGATTGCACCAGAGGTTCTTTTGTCCATGAGAAGAGTTTTTTTATCCGAGGTTTTCTTTATTCCCAATGTATTTGCAGATTGCCATTTCTAATTCATTGAAGAATTGAGTTGGAATTTTGATGGGGATTGCATTGAATCTGTAGATTTCTTTTGGCAAGATGGCCATTTTTACAATGTTGATACTGCCAATCCATGATAATGGACGATATTTCCATCTTCTGAGATCTTCTTTAATTTCTTTCTTCAGAGACTTGAGTTGTTATCATACAGATCTTTCACTTTCTTTGTTAGAGTCAAGCCAAAGTATTTTATTTTATTTGTGACTATTGAGAAGGGTGATGTTTCTCTAATTTCATTCTCAGCCTGTTTATTTTTTGTGAAGAGAAAGGCCATTAACATGTTTGGTTAATTTTATACCCAGTTAAATCACCGACGTTGTTTTTCAAGTTTAGGTTTTCTCTGGTTGAATTTTTAGGTTCACTTATATACGCTATCATATCATCTGCAAAAAGTGATATTTTGAATTCTTCTTTTCCAATTTGTATCCGCTTGGTCTCCTTTCATTGTAAAATTGCTCTGTCTAGGACTTCAAGAACAATGTTGGATAGGTAGGGAGAAAATGGGCAGCCTTGTCTAGTCATTGATTTTATTGGGATTGCATCCAGCTTCATACCATTTCATTTGATGTTGGGTCTTGGTTTACTGTAAATTGCTTTTACCTGTTCATGTATTGGCCTTGAATTCCTGATCTTTCCAAGACTTTTATCATGAATGGGTTTTGGATATACTTAAATGATTTTTTTGCATCTAATGAGATGATCATGTGGTTTTGTCTTTGAGGTTGTTTATATAATAGATTATGTTGATGGTTTGCCACATATGAAACCATCCTTGTATCCCTGGTATAATACCTACTTGGTAAGGATGAATGAAATTTTTAATGTGTTCTTGGGTATGATTAGGAATAATTTTACTGAGTATTTTTGTTTCGATATTCATAAGGGCCATTGTTCTGAAGTATTTATCTTTGTTGGATCTTTCTGTGGTTTAGGTATCAGAGTAATTGTGGCTTCATAGAATGAGTTGGGTAGAGTACCTTCTACTGCTATTTTGTGGAATTGTTTGTGCAGAACTGGAGTTAAATATACTTTGAAGGTCTGATAGAACTCTTCATTTAACCCATCAGTTCCTGGGCTTTTTTTTTTTTTTTTTTTTTTTGGTTGGGAGACTATTAATGCGTGCTTCTATTTCTTTAGGGTACATGAGACTGTTTAGATCATTAACTTGATCCTGTTTTAATTTTGGTACCTGTTATCAGTCTAGAAATTTGTCCATTTTTTCCATGTTATCCTGTTCTGTTGAGTATAGCCTGTTGTAGAAGGATCTGATGGTGTTTTGGATTTCTTCAGGATCTGTTTTTATGTCTCCCTTTTCAATTCTGATTTTGTTAATTAGGATGCTGTCTCTGTGCCTTAAGGGATGCTAGCTAAGGGTTTATCTATCTTGTTGATTTTCTCAAAGAACCAAATCCTCTTTGGTTGATTATTTAAGTTGTTCTTGTTTCCACTTGGTTAATTTCACCCCTGAGTTTGATTATTTCCTTCCATCTACTCCTCTTGAGTGAATTTGTTTCCTTTATTCTGGAGATTTTTTATGTGTTTTCAAGCTGCTTGTATGTGCTCTCTCTGGTTTCTTTTTTGAGGCACTCAAATCTATGAGTTTCCCTTTAGTAATGATTTCATTGAGTCTCATAAGTTAGGGTATATTGTGGCTTTATTTTCATTAAACTCTAAAATGTCTTTAATTTATTTCTTTATTCCTTCCTTGACCAAGGTATCACTGAAAAGACTGTTGTTCATTTTCAACGTGAATGTTGGCTTTCCATTACTTATGTTTTTATTGAAGATCAATCATCCTTAGTCCTTGGTTGTCTGATAGGATGTTTTGGACAATTGCAATATTTTTTATCAGTTGAGGCCTGTTTTGTGACCAATTATATGGTCAATTTTGGAAAAGGTACCATGATGTGCTGAGAAGAAGTTATAACCTTTTGTTTCAGGATAAAACGTTCTGTAGATATCTATTAAGACCATTTGTTTAATAACTTTTGTTAGTTTCACTGTGTCCCTGTTTAGTTTCTGTTTCCACGATATGCCCATTGATAAAAGTGGTTTGTTGAAGCCTCCCACTATTTTTGTGTGAGCTGCAATGTGTGCTTTGAGCTTTCTTTAATGAATGGGACTGCCCTTGCATTTGGAGCATAGATATTCAGAATTGAGACTTCCTCTTGGAAGATTTTAACTTTGATGAGTATGAAGTGTCCTTCTTTGTCTTTTTTTATAACTTTAGGTTGGAAATCAATTTTTATCGATATTTGAATGGTTACTCCAGCTGATTTCTTCAGACGATATGCTTGGAAAATTATTTTCCAGCATTTCCCTCTGGGATAGTGTCTGTCTTTTTCCCTGATATGGGTTTCCTGTAAACAGCAGACTATTGGGTCCTGTTTTTGTAGCCAGTATGCCAGTCTATGTCTTTTATTGGGGAACTTAATCCATTGGTATTAAGAGATATTAAGGAAAAGTAATTGTTGCTTCCTATTATTTTTGTTGTTAGAGTTTACATTCTGTTCTTGTGGCTGTCTTCTTTTTGGTTTGTTGAGGGATTACTTTATTGATTTTTCTAGAGCATGGTTTCTGTCCTTGTACTGTTTTTTTTTTCTGTTATTATCCTTTGAAGGGCTGGATTCATGGAAAGTTAATGTGTGAATTTGTTTTTTTATCGTGAAATACTTTGGTTTCTCCATCTATCGTAATTGAGAGTTTGGCTGGGTATAATAGCCTTGGCTGGCATTTGTGTTCTCTTAGTGTCTGTATAGCATCTGTCCAGGATCTTCTGTTTTTCATAGTCTCTGGTGAAAAGTCTGGTGTAATTCTGATAGGCCTGCCTTTATATGTTACCTGACATTGTTCCCTTACTACTTTTAACAGTATATCTCTATTTAGCGCATTTCTTCTTCTGATTATTATGTGTCAGGAGGAATGTCTTTTCTGGTCCAGTCTATATGGAATTCTGTAGGCTTCTTTTATGTTCATGGGCATGTCTTTCTTTAGGTTTGGCAAGTTTTCTTCTATAATTTTTTTGAAGATACTTGCTGGCCCTTTAAGTTGAAAATCTTCATTCTCATCTACTCCTACTACCAGTAGGTTTGGACTTCACATTGTGTCCTAGATTTCCTGGATGTTTGAGATAAGATCTTTTGTATTTTGTTTTTTATTTGATTGTTGTTCCAATGTTCTCTATGGAATCATCTGCACCTGACATTCTCTCTTCCATCTCTTGTATTCAGGTGCTGATGCTTGCATCTATGGTTCCAGATTTCTTGCCTAGGTATTCTATCTCCAGCGTTGCCTCACTTTGGGTTTTCTTTATTGTGTCTACTTCACCTTTTAGGTCTTGGATAGTTTTATTTAATTCCATCACCTGTTTGGTCGTGTTTTCTTTCAATTCTTTAAGTTTTTTTTGTGCTTCCTCTTAAGGTCTTCTACCTATTTAGCAGTGTTCTCCTGTATTTCTTTAAGTGAGTTATTAAAGTCCTTCTTGACGTCCTCTACCATCAACCTGAGATCTTCTTTTAAATCTGGGACTATCTTTTTTGGGTGTTTTGGTGTTTCCAGGACTGGGTGAGGTGGGAGTGCTGCATACTGATGATGGTGAGTGGTATTGGTTTCTGTTAGTAATATTCTGGAGTTAGTTGTCATAATTGTCTCTGGTTATATCTTGTTCCTCAGGTGATTATGTTAGCCTCTATCAGCAGACCTGGGAGACTAGTTTTCTCCTAAGTTTCAGTGTTCAGAGTAATCTCTGAAGGCAAGATCACCTCTTGCAGAGAAGGGGCACAGATATCTGGTGTTTGAACCTTCCTGCTAGCATATGTTGTGATCCACTCACTAGAGGTACTAACATCCTGTGGAGATTCCTGTGGGGACCTTTGGGGTGTCCACAGACTCTGCCCCCAAGGTGCCCGGTGCTGTCATGGACTGGAAGGGACTTGTGACCCTGGTCAGGCCTGTTTCTCTGCTTCCCTAAATAATGCAGTCTCAGGTCCTACATGATAGGATTGGAGCAGAAGTTGTGTTACACTCACCAAAGGTCTTAAGATCTCGTGGATGTTTCTGTGAGGACCTTGGGGCTGTCCTCAGACACCACCCAAAATGTTGCCCAGGTGCTGGCACAGACCAGAGGGACTCGTGACCATTGTCAGGCCAGTTTTTCTGCTT
Source organism: Mus musculus (assembly GCF_000001635.26). NCBI lineage: Eukaryota > Metazoa > Chordata > Mammalia > Rodentia > Muridae > Mus > Mus musculus. Next base: position 43,797,885 of record NC_000087.7, read on the forward strand.
CCCTAATTAATGCAGTCTCAGATCCTGTGAGATTGGATAGGAGCAGAGGTTGTGTTCCATTCACCAGAGGTCTTATGATCCCAATAAGGGTCTTTTGGGGACCTTAGGGGTGTCTGCAGACTCTGAGCCCAATGTGCTATGGTGCTGGCTTGTCAGTCTCTCTCTTATAGTACACTTTCTCTGCCTCCTTAAACAGATGCTGTAAAGATAATGTTTTCACACTCTCTAGACACTTTAAACTTTTCCTAATGTCAGAAGAAGATTGCCCAATGGAAGCCATGACAACTGTCACCTGCTGGCACACTGAAGTAGGGTCAAAGGTAGTCGAACACCTCTATACCTTTAAGAGGTACTCTAAAACACTGCTGGGGGCTCCTTTTTCTCTTGTAGGATCTCTCTTACCTTGGCCAAATTGGTGGGGCACCTGCCAGCTCCTTTCAGTCATATTATCAGAACCCAGGAGAAAATTGTCAATTGCTCCATATGGTCAGTCCTGTCAGGACATGTCAGAGGGAAGGCTGAATCTATTTCATTCAGAAGTTTTATTGGTAGTCAATTGGCCCCCAGCATGCTCTTTCTTTCTTCTCAGAATCCTCTCCTTCTCCTCTGTGGTAAAATAACCTGTAAAAGCTGCTGACAGTCACCCCAAGTAGGCTGAAGAGAGAATATGAGATATTCCTTTAGGTTAGCAAGGCTAGAGGGGTTTTCAAGGAAGGGGAGTGTGATTTGCCTTCCAGTTATTGAGATCAGAAGAGGAAAAAGGCCATTACAGAAGGGGCTGCAGTTGTCTGGGGTCTGCTGAAGGAGGGTCATAAGTACATAAAGGCAGTGTGATGGTTGAGTCTTGTCCGTTTGGGCTTCGAGCTCGCTGGTCTTGGGCTTTATAAACTGGTCCCTCCACAAATATCTAGTGGCACCCTGTTGAGTGTTCTTGGAGGGGACAAGTTGGAAATATGTGGGTGGGGTGCTGTGCCATTTTGGAGGTTCTTCTATCTCTGGATAGATCTTGGGAGAAACCAAGGGCTGCAGTTCAACTGGTGCCAGTTTTAACTTTTTTTTTCCCCCTCTGGGTGGCAGAGGGCCAGCAATGGGGAGACTGGATTATTCTTTTGAACCCAAGGCTTTAAACAGGATGAGAGAAGGTGATCCTGTGCTATTTTTTTCTAGATGAGAATGCCGGGCACTCAATCTGGCTGAGACCCTGGTCCCCTCTGTAAAACAACTTTAAGAGCTGAAAACAGGACCAAACCAAGGGTGCCCTCTCGTGGCCAACTAAAATCAAAGCTGGCCATTCCGTAGAGTAGAAAGTTCTCTAAAATCTATTTCAGACATCCACAGAGAGAATGTGAGTCTTAGTCTTAATTTCAGTCCTGTGCACAAGGGTCAGTCCAAAGGGCATGCTAATAGTTGATCCCATCATCAGAGTTACATACAGTGAAAAAAACAATATTTACACACAAAAAGATTACAATAACCAAGACCAGGCCCCAATAAGATGGCCGAGAGAGCAGACACTCACTTGGTACCCAGTAACATAAACAATCAGCCGAGTGAGCATACTCTCACTTGGCACCCTGATGGAGATCTCCAGGTATCCCTGGAACTCCCTAAGATCTCCTGGGATGTCCCACAGGGTGTCAGCTGGTTTCTCCTCACATGTCTGTCAGTAACACTCTTCCATCTGGGAGAGGGAGTTCGTTGCTCTCACGAGCATTTACAACTGCAAACCGAGAATAGTGAATTCAAACAGAGCTGACACACGAAGATAGAGACAAGATAGAGGAAATTTATAGAAAAAGATAGAGACAAAGATACAGACAAAGATAGAATCCTACCTCCTAGCAGGGTCTCTGAGAATTGGGGTAGGCCACGAATCCTGGTGGCGAAGCCCCCAAATGTAAGACCTCAGAAGCTGGGCCTCCTCTCAAGTCCCGGGATGAGCTGGCCAGCACCCCTTTGACCCAAGAGAAAACCACAACTGATGCAAAATGCAAGAGGTTTTATTACTAGCTACAAAGTCACTCTGCCTAGCAGGGCAAGGGAGTTTGACACGGAGCTGTGACAGTAAGGGGCTTTTAACAACTAGCTGAGAAATTGGGAGGAGTTGGATGAGAGATGGGAGGAGTTGAGAAATGTTGGCAGGAGAGTTCTTCTCTTCCTGGTGTTCTTGGTGAAATTTACAAGGCAGGAGTGGGGAGTGAGTTCTTTCTGAATTTTTATCTCCTTGTCCTTGGCAAAGGAAGGCAGGCATCTCTGGTTGTAAAGTATAGAAACAAAAAGCTTTTTGCTGGCTTTAGAGAACAAAGAGCTTCTTCCTAGCTGTATTTTCAGAGATCAAGGAAATCAAGCTTGGGGAACATCTAGGGGCTTTACCTTACTGGGAGATATACTTTAAGTTGGAGTCTCACTGTAGGACATTTTTTCTACCACACAGAAATCTTTACACAGAAAATTATTTCAATTATTTATAGTAAATATATAATATTTGGTTTGAACCAAATATCATATCCATATAAAATACATGGTAGATTTCCAAAAAAAACTTGTAATATATACTTTAAACAATTCATACATTTACACCCCACAGCAATTCTTCATAACTGTACTACCCTTGCTGAGATCCTTCTTCTTCCCAAATGGTCCCTCTCTTATTTTTATAAGGGTTCTCCTTTTCTTTGTATGTATATCTGGGAACATCTCATGCAGGTAGTAGTATTGTAATAGTTGCTATGTTTCTGTGATCACAAGGTCTAAATGACCACAATCTGGTCTTGAAATACACTTATAAGAGCATCTGACCCTGAATTGTTCTTTTTCCTGAATCTACTTCTCCAGTTAAGGGATCACAAACACCACTTTTGAAGTAGTCTATCGAAATGGGAAAAAATGAAAATATTACACTGTATCTTCATCTGTTTCTACCTGAGGTGATATATTCTCATCTTGGTCAAATGCTGGTCTCTGTACTATATAGGAAAAGAAAATGGAAACATAATATGCTATATTAGTAAAAGGGAATAAAGTATTAATGATTTGTATTTCTCAGGAAATACTTCCCATGTGTATTTTTGAAACAGCTTTTAGAAATGACATAATTACATACATGAAATCTAGTAGAGGTATAGATGAGAAGTAAGGTTTCCAAATTATAGGGCTATTGAATATCTTTACCAATATTGTAGAAATAACCTTCCCTAACTTAAAGAAAGATATGTTCCTGAATATACAAGAAGCCTAAAGAACACCAAATTATTTGGACCAGAAAAAAAAAAAAATCCTGCCATCATATAATAGTCAAAACACCAAATGCACAAAACAAGAAAGAATATTAAAAGCAGTAAGGGAAAATGGTCAATTAATATATAAAGAAAGATCTATCAAGATAACACATAACTTCTCCCCTGAGACTATGAAAGCCAGAAAATCTAGGGCAGGTGTCATACAGAATGTAAGAGAGCAGAAATGCCAGCCAAGACTACTATATGAAGCAAAACTCTTTTAACATAGCTTGAAAAAACAAGGTATAATGTGACAAAACCATATTTACACAATATCAACCAATGCATCCAGCACTTCAAACGATAATAAAAGGACAATTTCAATATAATAAGGGAAATTACACTCGAGAAAAAGCAAGAAATTAAACTTGAAGGAAACCTAAAAGAAGATAGATACATGAACAAAATTCCAACTCTAATAACAAAAATAACAGGAAGCAACAAGAACTTTTCCTTAGTATCTCTTAATATCAGTGGACTCAGTTCACCAGTAAAAAGGCATAGAATAACAAAATGGATGTGTAAGCAATATTCAGCACACCAGAAACAAACACCAAGGACAAAGTCAGACATTACCTCAGACTAAAAGGCTGGAAAAGAACTTTCCAAGCAAATGATCCGAAGAAATAAGCTGGAGCAGCCATTCTAATATCAAATAAAATTGACTTTCAACCCAAAGTTATTAAAAAAGGCAAGGAGGGAAACTTCATATTCATTAAAGTTAATATTTACCAAGATGGACTCCCAAATCTAAACATTTATACTCCAAATGCAATGACACCCACATTCATAAAAGAAACTTTAGTAAAGCTCAAAACACACATTGTACCACACACAATAATATTGGAAGACTTCAACACCCCTCCCTCATTAATGGACAGATCCTGAAAAATAAAACTAAAAAGATAAAGGTGAAACTTGTAGAATTTTTAAAACAAATACATTTAGTTCATATCTATAGAACATTTTCTTCTAAAACAAATGAATATCACTTCTCAGCACCTCACGATGCCTTCTCCAAAATTGACCATACACTCAGTCACAAAACATGCCTCAACAGATATAAAATTATTGAAATAATTTCATGCTTCCTATCAGATCACCACAGTCTAAGGCTGATCTTCAACAATAATATAAATAATTGAAAACCCACATACACGTGGAATGTGTACAACAATCTAGTCAGTGACAAAACAGTCAAGGAAGAAATCTAGAACTAAATTAAAGACTTTTTAGAGTTTAATGAAAATGTAGCTACAACATACTGCAAGTTATGGGGCACAATGAAAATAGCCCTAAGAGGGACACTCATAGCTCTCTCTGAATGCCTCTAAAAAGAAACTGGAGAGAGGATATAAGAGTAGGTTGACATCACACCTTAACGTTATAGAAGAAAAGGAAGCAAATTCACCCAAAAGGAGTTGAAGTCAGGAAATAATCAAGCTCAGTGCTAAAATCAACCAAGTGGAAACAAAGGAACAATACAAAAATAATCAAACAAACTGGGAGCTTGTTCTTTGAAAAAATCAACAAGATAGATAAACCACTAGACAGACAAAATACAGAACACAAGAACAGTATCTAATTTAGCAAAACCAAAAATGAAAATGGAGAAATAACAACAGAAATTTAGTAAATTTGAAATATCATCAGATCCTACTATACAAGGCTCTACTCAACAAAACTGGAAAATCTGGATAAAATGCACACTTATATAGACAGATATCATGTACCAAATTCAAATAAGGATCAGATGAACCCTGTAATTACTTCTACCACTGTGAAAAGCCGCCCTCATTGTCGCCATTACAAGATGGTGCTGACAACACCATTGTCAACATTTCTCATGGTGAGTGCACGCGGGCGTCAGAATATCTTTCCATTACCTGAGGCCTGCCTCTCCCATGGCGTCATCAGGCTAATGGTGGGCAACCAATCCTGGTGGTGCACGTCCCCAACCTTATGTGGATTTCCTAAATTCTGCAAAAAAGGTTTGGAAGCTGATCAATCAATACTGGAACTCCCTCTTCTCCAGAAGGTATTTGCATTTTCACCAATGTGAAATGGTCTTTCTTATTTATTGAAAATAGCCAGAGATTTTACCCCTCTTACAAGTAGGTTTAGAATTTCACATTTGCAAAGTGTCACAGAAATGCTGCTTATGACCAGAGTGCTTAAACTTCCTTATTCTCATGAAGTTTGCCACATTACCTCTTTGATGAAGGGCACAATCATCCTACTTCTGTGCAAAACTGCCCAAGCTCCTCCCCTATCTTACTTAGAAGATTTAGACATTCACAACAGAGAGTGCTCCAACCTGTGTGGAGCACAGTGTGTTTGAGGAAATCCCCCAGATTCATCATCTTCCCAGTGTATGTCCTACCTATAACTTCTAATTTCCATGGTCTGGGAAGCACTGTTCTGACCTAAGAGATTTCAGAACACTCTGTACTGAAATCTCAAACAGAAGAGTATCAAGGTAAGGGTAAATCAGATTACTATCTTTGTTTTGTTTCCTTGGACAGAGACATCCTGGCCTCCATGCAGAGGAATGTGTGGATGGACATATATTTAAGGAAGACACTAAACCAGAAAATACTACATTACACCCTCTTAGAAGTCTTCTAAGATTGTTGTCATGCCTACCACAGACATTCAGATGATGTGTATTGCTGATTGTGATTTCATGTTTGGACCTGATGAAGGAGTAAGTACCTGGAATTTCCTATAATTCTCAAGATATCAATCAGTGTTCAATTTCTGCTGAATAGTGCTGCAGACATAGGAATAACAGGATAAAACTATTCTATACAATCCTATGAAGTTTCTATCACCATCCTCCTATTTTAGAGAATCTTAGATCTATCACTAATCCCGAGATGGGCAGAAACAATTCTTCTCCTGCACATAGGGATACTGCATATGTCTCCCCTTACCCAAAGTATTCCACTTACTGTCTTTTACTGAATTGGCTTTTAGACTATACCTGAAATATTTCACTTTTCACCAAAGGATCTACCAGCCCTCCCTGTTCTAATAGAGAGCTACAGTCCACCAATATCCAAAGGGTTCTCAGACATTCCAAATATGCCCCTGTGGGAGTAAACTTACTAAGTCTATTTAATTGGGCCTCAGATCCTTCTGCTTTGACCAAAAGGATTTCAATCTACTGACTCTGAGTTACCAGGGGCCTCAGATCTCATTTTCCCCAAGTGGTAATCAAATATGCCTTTCTGACCAATAATGACCTTGCAATGTTCTCCTCTGATGCAGACACTTAGACACCCCCCACTCCAATTTTAACTCCCAAATGGACCTCCAGACCACCCAAGCTTAAAGTACCTGAGCCGAACATTAAGAAGTACAGCCCAGAACAAAAGCTCATTTCCTCAAGGCAGAAACTAAAATGATGTACTCCTCACCATTCATACCTAGACCCAGGAGATGAACATATGCCTGAGAAGAAGAACTAGTGTGGAACTGTCAGCCAGGTTTTTGATGAGTGCTCAGACTGCTTCCTGATCCAGCAACCACATTTACTACAGTGGACAGATGCTCTAGTCTCTGATGAGGAGTTGCTAGCTGTTAGGAAGAACCTGAAATGGGCTCCACTGCATGAGGTAGGCTGTGTCTTTGATCTCACGTCAAGGAAAGAACATGCAAATTTGAACTCTACCCAACCAAACATACTAGTTTACCTGTACAAAGGGGTTTTAGATTTCCAATTTCTCACAAAGATGCCCTCGTGTATTTCCCCTCTGACCATTGAGGTTTTATCTATTTTTCATGGCTCATAGGGTCTCATTTCTTCCCAATATCCATTACCTGCTCACTTCTGACCACTAGCAATACATCTCTGATTAGTGTTGGGGGTGTTCTCGGTTTGACACTATGGCCAACAATAGTGCCTACATGCCATTTCTGAATAATTGGATCTTAAATTCCACCTCTGTCCAAGTGTACTTCTGAAAGACTTTTCTCATTACATGGGGTCTCTATAGTAGCATCTTTATTCATCAGGCCTCTAGTTGTACCTTCTGGCCTAAGCAGGTCTTATACTTCACTTAAAGAGATGCCAAATTTACACAATGTAGACAAAGAGGCATTGAGCATTCTCATACTCATCAATATAACATTCCTCCCCTCAGGTTTGAAGTCTCCAGAGCAGCAAAGAGAGTGGGGAGTAGAACTCATCATCTTTAGGTCACTCATCATCGATGGATTGTTTCCAACCTTAGTATACAGACATGGATGGTTGAACACAAACCTGTCAGGCTGATAAAGAACTAGACATCTACTAACGTCCTTGGAACCATGTTCAGATTGCTGCACATCCTCCTGAAGATGCCACGGATGACATGGTTCCTTGTGATTGTTGTTCTCTTCTTGTTGTTGCTCTTTTCTTTTAACTTTTGAAGAGGATACTTTATTAGTCTGTTGCTATGTTAGTCATCTCCTGGCATTAGAAACCAACATCCCACTGTTTAAATGTTTTACATTTCCTACTCTTTTTGGAAAACACAATGTATGCGCATCATTTTTCTTATTGTTTCAAAGACATACCACTATGTAATTCAACTTTACAATTGTAATCATTTTGACCAATATTCACATGAATATAAATTTTATGTGTAAACTTCTTCCTGTGCTGTGTTATTTTTCACCAGGTGACAGTTTCATTTGAGGTCATTTGGAAGATCGTTCCTTATTATGTGTCTTTAAAAGATATATTTTGGAGCTGAGGGGTATGGCTGAATATCTTCAGCACAATAAACACCTTCTGTAACATTACTATCTAGTGGATTATAAGTATCAGTTTGTACACAGTAGTCACTAAAATAATGGACTAGTTTGAGAAAGATTTTTGGGTGTAATCTCTCATAATATACAGAAAAAAAGGAAATCCTAGATATTAATATAATCTATGCACACCAAATTAACATTGTGGGTTTTGTGGGTTTGTTTGTATATGTCTTTGTAGTTCAAATGTTCAACCTTTATGTCTTAATTGAGGATTGTAAACAATGCTCAGGGTGTGTGTGTGAATTAAAGGGCACCATGTCTTTAGTGTTTAGATTAATTTCGCATATAATTATCTGTCTATCCGTCATCTATATATGTATGTATGTATGTATGTATGTATGTATGTATGTATGTATGTATGTATGAAGTAATGATTGAATGTATTTATATAGATATGTATGCAACTATTTCTCTATCATCTACCTATCACTCTCGCTCTTTCATTTTTCTCTCACCCTCTTTCTCTGTTTATCTCTTATGCATGAATATATGCATGCATGTAGCTAGGTAGGTGTGGTAGTTTTAATGTAATTGGTTCCCATTGGCCCATACGCTGTATTAGGATGAATAACCTTGTTGGACTAGTTGTTTCCTTGTTGGAGAAAGGGTGTCACTGGAGGAGGTGGGTGGTCTCACACATGTTCAAGTTATGCACAGTAGGGCTCTGTGTGTTTGCTGTCTCTAAGAAGGGGCAAAGTGTCCACAATTTGGTCTTCATTCTTCAGTTTCATGTGTTTTGCAAATTGAATCTTATATCTCGGGTATACTAAGTTTCTGGGCTAATATCCACTTATCAGTGTGTAAATATCATTTGAGTTCCTTTGTGATTGTGTTACCTCACTCAGGATGATGCCCTCCAGGTTCATCCATTTGCCTAGGAATTTCATAAATTCATTTTTTTAATAGCTGAGTAGTACTCCATTGTGTAAATGTACCACATTTTTTTGTATCCATTCAAATGTTGAGGGGCTTCTGAGTTCTTTCCAGCCTCTGGCTATTATAAATAAGGCTGCTATGAACATAGTGGAGCATGTGTCCTACTTACCGGTTGAGAATTCTTTTGGATATATGCCCATGAGAGGTATTGTGGGATCCTCTAGTAGTACCATGTCCAATTTTCTGAGGAACCGCCAGACTGTTATAGAGACAAAGTTTGTAGCTGAGACAAAAGATGGACCATTTAGAGACTGCCATGTCCAGAGATCCATCCCATAATTAGACTCCAAACGATGACACCATTGCATACACTAGCAAGATTTTGCTGAAAATACCTGGATATAGCTGTCTCTTGTGAGACAAGGCTGGGGCCTAGCAAATACATAAGTAGATGCTCACAGTCAGCTATTGGATGGATCATAGGGCCCCTAATGGAAGAGCTAGAGAAAGTATCCAAGGAGCTAAAGAGATCTGCAACCCTGTTGGTCCAATAACATTATGAACTAACCAGTACCCCGGAGCTCTTGACTCTAGCTGCATATGTATCAAAAGATGGCCTAATAGGCCATCACTGGAAAGAGAGGCCCATTGTACATGCAAACTTTATATGCCACAGTACAGGGGAATGCCAGGGACAAAAAAATGGGAATGCATGGGTAGGGAAGTGGGGGGGGAGGGTATGGGGGACTTTCTAAATGTACATTCTAAATGTAATTGAGGAAAATACGTAATAATAAAAATATTAACAAAATAAATAAATAAGGCTGGTATGAACATTATAGAGAATGAATCCTTATTACACATCGGAACATCTTCTGAGTATTTGCCCAGGAGAGGTGTTGCTGGATCTTCTGGTAGTACTATGTCAATTTTCTGAAGAACCACCAGACTGGTCCAGGTCCCTGCCGAGTGTATTCTGCAAAGGCCCCAGACATCCAGCCACTTTCCCGGCCAGAGGAAAGGGGGTCCGCCCGGTGCAGAAGTGCTTTGCCTGAGCATCGGCAACAGACATCTTGGTTCTGGGACCACGCCAGGTGTATTCTGCACAGGTGAGAGTATGGACTACAGAAGCCAAAAGCTTCTTGGAGAGGCGAGAGCCACAGAGCTTCTAAGACAGCCCCCTTTTCGGGCCCCAGACACCTGGCCACTGTCCCAGCCAGAAAAAAGGGGTCCACCCAGTACGGGAGCGCTTTGACTGAGCATCAATATCAGATATCTTGGTTCCGGGACCCAGCCGAGATTATTCTGCACAGATCCCAGATATCTGGCCACTTTCCCAGCCAGAGGAAAGGGGTGTGCCCAGTGCAGGAGTGCTTTGCGTGAGCATCAGCTGCAGACATCTTGGTTCCAGGACTCCTCCGAGAGTATTCTGGACATGTGAGAGTATAGAATACAGAAGCTAACACCTTCTGGGAAAGGCCAAAGCAACTCAGCTTCAGGACAGGTCCTGTTTTGGGCCTTCGTCTTCGGCCAGGAGGGAGGTCTTAAGGCCATATATCTGTGCACCTTTCCCGTGAGAGGAGAACTTGACTGCAGAGAGTGCTCTGGCCACTGAAACTCAGAGGAGAGAGCAAGTCTCCCATGTCTGCTGATAGAGGTTAACAGAATCACCTGAAGAACAAGCTCTAACCAGAGACAACTATCACAACTAGCTCCAGAGATTTCTAGATGGTGAAAGGCAAATGTAAGAATTGTACTAACAGAAATCAAGACCACTCACCATCATCAGAACACAGCACTCCCACCCCACCTAGTCCTGGGAACCCCAACACAACCGAAAAGCTAGAACCAGATTTAAAAGCATATCTCATGAAGATGGTAGAGGACATCAAGAAGGACTTTAATAATTCACTTAAAGAAATACAGGAGAACACTGCTAAAGAGTTACAAGTCCTTAAAGAAAAACAGGAAAACACATCTGAACAGGTGATGGAAATAAACAAAACCATACTAGACCTAAAAAGGGAAATAGACACAATAAAGAAACCCAAAGTGAGGCAACGCTGGAGATAGAAACCCTAGGAAAGATATCTGGAACCATAGACGAAAGCATCAGCAACAGAATAAAAGAGATGGAAGAGAGAATGTCAGGTGTAGAAGATTCCATAGAGAACATGGACACAACAATCAAAGAAAATGCAAAATGCAAAAGGATCCTAACTCAAAACATCCAGGATATCCAGGACACAATGAGAAGACCAAACCAAGGATAATAGGAGTGGATGAGAATGAAGATTTTCAAATTAAAGGGGCAGCATATATCTTCAACATAATTATAGAAGAAAACGTCCCAAACCTAAAGAAAGAGATGCCCATGAACATAAAAGAAGCCTACAGAACTCCAAATAGACTTGACCAGAAAAGAAACGTTCAGCATCTCGACTTTACCTTTTCATATGGCTTGCTAGAAATTAAAAATGAAATCCCAACTGAAAGGCCTGATGATCTGAGTAATATTCTGCCAAAGAATTTCACCCTTGCATTGTTTTTATTGTTTGGTTGTTGGATTTTTATTTATTTGTTTGGTGTGTGTTTTGTTTTGTTTCATTTTTGTTTTTATTTTCGTTCTGAGAAAGTCTTCGTTTTCTGACTTGACATCATCCATGGTGGTTATTTTTCATGTTCCAACCTTTCCCTTGGTTATCTTTAAGCTGTGCTTCTTATCATAAATATTGCCAGACTCTTTGAGGAAGCACACTGGATAGCACACCAATTTTCACTTTATGAAAACCCACAGTTAGAGGAGGACTATTTTTATGCAAACAAAGCTGGAATTTGACAGGGTTAAATGACATGTGTTGAAACCAATGGCAATCATGAATTATAGATTCTTTGGAAAGTAAGAGGACAACATAGATCTTGGGCATGCTTACAAAGTTGTGATAAACTTAAAACAAACCTGATATCTCCCAGTCATATTTTAAAGGTTTTTAAAATTTACCAGCACTTCTGATTATAAGGAATTTCATAGATTAAATGCAGTAAAACAGGATGAAATAGATGAGGTAATTTTACTTTTGAAATATGTGTAGACAGAATATTGGACACAGGTACGTATAAAATTTTCTTGCAAATTAGAGGACACTTTAATTGTTCATGGCACATAGATCTTCAGTTCTTCAAAAAAATCCTTTTCAGTACCTTCCATGGTCCCACCACACCCTGTACATCTTCTGCATAGGGTATGACACTATCCATAGAAAGCTAGATCCTTCAAAAACAGTCATCAAAAAAACCAAAACAAAACAAAACAAAACAAAAACAAAAAACAAACAAAAAAACATTCCTTAAGTTGTGGCCACAGGCCAATGTGATGGAGGAAGTTCCTTATCTGAGATTCTATCTTCCCATGTTGATTTAAGTTAAAAAAAATCTAAGAAGGACCACTACATATCCATATCATTAATATTGATTGCCTCACTGTGTGAAACATACATGCTATGGAGTGATTTTAGATGTCAACTACTGGATGAATGGCTTAGAAATGAGAGAGAGAGAGAAGGGGGGGGAGATTTATATATTTCTCATCTATGTGTATTAGTGCAGGGCTTTGTTTTAAAAAAATGGATGGAACGGTAAAATACAATATATTAGGTTAGACAAGTAAAATTAAAAATGACAATTGTGAAAATATAAATTTAATAAGGGACATTAAAAATAGGAGGTATTTTGGAAGAGTAAGTGCAGCAGCAGGGGGGAGATTTAATAGCAATGGAGGATAGTGGGGAGGATGAAGATGGTAAAAGGACACTATAAACCTGTGCAAAGGGTCAAAGAAAAGGCCTGTGACTTGTACACTTAAAAAACACTGGTATAAAGTAACAGAGTCCAAATAATATTTTGATTAATTTGCGGATTTTAGCTTCAAGACACTATAAAATGTATTTGTATTTTTCTACTCACGTGTGGTTCTTGCTATTTTAAACTTGATATAGGTGACAGGATATGGTAATGTGCTTCAATGTTTTTGTACCATTTATCATCAAATGCACATGTCACTCAGTGAGCTGCAAGGCTATCACCGGGAAGGAGGTATCTAAAGATCTTAAGTGTACTTGACGTAGGGAGAATAACGCCCCCACACTACTATAGATGTTGAAATAATCACATGTGTTTCCCCAAAATAACTTTCTGAAAATTAATCCCCAGGTGTGAATATATTTGGAAGAAATTGAATGGGTCAGGAGGGATATGACCTACATATAAAAATAATTTAATAATGCTGTTATAGAAAAGGTTTAATTATGAAAGGGAGTTTGGTTTCCTCTTTTCTCTTTCTAGCACATTGGATCCCACTGTGATGACATCATCTCACAAGAATTCATTCATTTGCTGATGGTGTGTTCATTATTGAATATACAGACTCCTGAGAAGAGTCATACAAAATATGCTTCATTATATACTAGACAATTAGTGTCATTCTGTTTGGCAATACAACATGCATGATTATGCCTCAGAATCATGAGCAACTTGGCCATATGTGAAATATAATTAGTGTATTTCTGCTGACTGAAGATCAGATGGGTTGAGTGTTATCATGTGTGCTGTTGATGAGAGGAAGCAGCATAGATGGTGAGTATAGATCAGAGAGGAACATCCAAGGAGGACACTATGTAAGGAACCCTAGGAAGAGCACCATCACTGCTTTTAGCTAGTAGACATATTTTTAGAATCCCCACTTTCTAGGGTGGAAAAGAAAACTGTATTACTCTAATTTACTAAGTATGGTCATTTGATACATCAGTGATCATCACCAAGGTGAACAGGTATTGACAGAAGTTTGGGGACTCAGAAGAAGCCTTTTCTGGGAAAACCCATTGCCTTCAAAGTACGGAGACTTCTGTCCAGCAACACTGGATGAACAGTCTACATTGGCAGCAGTAGCCCCATTGTGTTCAAATTAGTGCTTTTCACACCATGGAATTAGACTCCTTTGAGTGTTCAAACAACCCTTTCACAAGTGTCACATATCATATATCTTGTTTATAAGATATATACTTTACAATTCATGACTACAGCAAAATTATATTTATGAAGTTGCAATGAAATAACATTATTGTTGTAGAGCTGTAAATTAAAAATTCACAACATTTTGAAGATTGAGGACCACTAGTCCTGACTTCTCTAAAGTATGCCTGTCACTATGGGCTGGAGGAATAATCCCCTTTATTCAATTAGGCAAACGCAGAAAAATCAAAGCATTACCCAATAGTTATGAAAGTTAAACATCTATTGTACCACAGTCTATAAGGAGGGCATGCTGGCATCTTAGACAAATGAGATCAAATGAAAATCTCTGTGACCAAATGAGAAGCAGAGGAGAATAACCAGTACCCTAGTGGTGACATAAGTGGGTATTAGCCCAGACACTTAGAATACCAAAGATACAAGATACAATCTTCCAAACATATGAAACTTAAGGGTATTGAAGACCAAAATGCTGACACTGTGCCCCTTCTTAGAATTGGGAACAAAACACCCATGGAAGGAGTTACAGAGACAACCTTTGGAGCTGAGACAAAAGGATGGACCATGTAGAGACTGCCATTCCTAGGGATCCATCCCATAATCAGCCTCCAAACACTGACACCATTGCATACACTGGCAAGATTTTGCTGGAAGGACCCAGATTTAGCTGTCTCTTGTGAGGCTATGCCATGGCCTAGCAAACACAGAAGTGGATGCTCACAGTCAGCTATTGGATGAATCACAGGGACCGAAATGGAGGAGGTAGAGAAGGTTCCCAAGGAGCTAAAGGGGTCTGCAATCCCATAAGTGGAACAACAATATGAACTAAAGAAACCCCGCAGAGCTCATTTTTCTAGCAACTTATCAGTGCTCGTATTTCTGGCTGCATTTGTATCAGAAGACGGACTAGTTGAACATCATTGGAAAGAGAGGCCCATCAGTCTTGCAAACTTTATATGCCTTAGTTCAGGGGTATGCCAGCGACAAGATATGGGGGTGGTGGTGGTGGTGTTGAGGTGGGTATGGGAGGACTTTTGGGATAGGATTGGAAATGTAAATGAAAAAATATCTAATTAAAAAAAAAAAAAAAGAAGAGGAAACCATTGTCAGAACGACCAGTAAGAATTTTAAATAACTGCCCTAAAGTCTGGATTTAGGATTCCTCGAGAATCTTCCAAAACAAAAGGAAATGCAGAATCTTGCTGAAATAATTGGAGAAACAAGAGAAAAGCAAAGGAGAATTCATCACATAAAAACAGACAGAAGAAGTAGGAATTAAAGACATATTTGGGCAAGATGAATAGTGAAGTAGAGATTAGAGCAAGCAGAAGGGACTGAGGAGAGAGCTCACTGCTTAGGCCCACTGATTGCTTTTGCACAGGACAAGGGTTCAATTTCTAACATCCACATGGATGTTCACAACCACCTGCAATTCTAGTTCTAGACGATCTGATGACCTCTTTGGAGAACACGCACACACACAGACATATCACACACATACACTCACCCATAAACACACACACACACACACATCACACACATACACTCACCCAAGAGAAAAAAAAAACTTTTAGAAAACAATTATACAAACAAAAAGGAGTCAAGTATAGTTTTATTCCCCTTTAATACCAGCACTCAGAAGCAGGCTAAACTGTGTAAGTTGAATGCCTGCCTAACTGATAGGTGTGTTTTCAGAATTTTATTATTCTTTTCTTTTTTGGGGGGGGGGTTTAGGACTATTTCAGCATTTGTTTAAAGATTCTAGTTTTTTTTTTCTGATTTAATTTTTCTAATATTTTAGGCTTTTTTTCGGGCTTTTAATTATTTTACAATTTTCAGGTTTGTTTTTTTTTTTTTTTTGTGGGGGGCGGTGCAGGAGGGTAAAGCCCTTTGGGTTATTTAGAGTTTTAGGGTTTTAATGGTTTTAAATTTGGGAGGTTGTTTTGTCCTTACAGGTTTTTTTTTTGGGGGGGGGTAGGGTTGATTTTATTTATTTATTTATTTATTCATTTATTTATTTGTTTGTTTGATTGTTTATTTATTTATTTATTTATTTATTTATTTATTTATTTATTTATTTATTTATTTATTTATTTTGGACCTTGATTTCTTTTAGAAATTTAAGGTATTTTAGGGTTTTAGGGCTTTTTAGGTTTTATAAATAATTTTAGGATAATTGAACTTTTTTGTGTGTTTTTGTTCTTGTTCTGTTTTGTTTTGTTTTTGTTTCTTTTTACACTTTTAGTGTTTTATAGGGTTTTAGGATTTTGTAATATTTTTTTGTGTTCTTGTGTGTGTGTGTGTGTGTTTTTAATGAGTTTAGGATTATTTTTATGTTTTAGGATTTTAGTTAATGTTTTTGGGTTTTGTAGGTATTTTTTGGGGGGGTGGGGTTAGGATTGTTTTTAATATCTCAGGATTTTAGTTAGGGTTTCAGGGCATTGTAGTTTTGTTGTTGTTGTTGTTTGTTTGTTTGTTTGTTTTTGTTTTGCTTTTTTAAAGCAGGTTTTCAAGTTTTTTTTTGAGTTTCAGAGATTTGATGTGTGAGATTTGATGTGTTTTTAGAACTTTTTAAAGGAACTTTTTTTAGGGTTTTAGAGTTCTTTTGGGTCTTTTTAAAGTTGTTGAGATTGTTTTAGAATTGTAGGGTTTTTCTTTATTTTTTAGTTTTGTTTTTTTTTTTAATTGAATTAAGGAATTTTTAAAGATTGTTTTAAGTTTTTTTTGTTTTGTTTTGTTTTTAATTTGGTTTGTAAAATGCATTTCTTTTCCAGTGTTTTTGGCGATTTTTTAAGGCAGTAGAATTTGTAGTTGTTGGGGTGGTGGTTTTGTACCTTTTCATTTTCTTTTTCTTTTTTTTAATTGTTTTTTTATTGTCTCATTAGGGATCTAGACTTGTAGAGTTTTTGGATTTTTTTTAGGGTTTTATAATTTTTTTAGTGTCTTTTAAGAGGTCTTGTGTTTTCTTATTTATAGAATTTTAGGGTTTTAAAAATGTTTATTAAGAATTTAAAAAATAGCTTATTTGGGTCATTTAGAGTTTCTTTAGTAATTTTAGTTTTTTTTTAGGGTTTTAGGTTTTGCTTTTATTATTTTAGGATTTTTTTTGTTTTGTTTTGTTTTGGTTTTTTTCTTTTTTTTTTACAGTTTTTAAATGATTTTAGGATTGTTCTCAGTGTATTTGGCGAGATTTTCTTTTTTGAAGACATAGTGTGGTTGTTGTAGTTCTTCACTTGTTTGTTTGTTTGTTTGTGGTAATGATTTTATGTTTTCTGGGTCTTTGTAGAGATCTAGAATTTTTTTGTTGATTTTTTTGTTTGTTTGTTTTTCTTTAGTGTTTTAGGTTCTTTTAGTTTTCTTTTTTCAAAAAAATTATGTTTTTTTGTTTGTTTGTTTGTTTTGTTTTGTTTTGTTTTTGGGTTTTTGTTGTTTATTTAAAGCTTCAAGTTTATTTTATTTTATTTTCTCTCCTTTTTTCATTTTTCTTTTTTAGAGTTGTTAGGGTCTTTAAGGTTCTGTCTCTATGGACATAGAAACTGAATCTATTGTTTTAGATTATTCACAAAATGTATTCCATTCTGAAAACAAGAAACACTATAAAGTCAAGTTTGTTAATTTGTGTGTATGTCACCAGGAGCTATCGATTATGTGTGCCTAATGCAGAGCTCTAGAATATGACCTGATCATACAGATTTAATTGTCACATCATGAAAGTTCAAGAACTATACTATAAAGCTATATCTATGTATCCTAGTTTATTCATCTTTCAAACAAATATAGTAGAAATGTCACAGAGGGCAAATTTATTGATCATGATTTCAAAAAAGGACCTCAAAAGTCATTAAATCAAGTATCTTATACTAGCCAAACTCTACCCATCTAATCAGTTCAATCATGTAAGAATAATTGCACCTGTGTTTTGGTAAATTCTTATTAAATTCTCCAGTAAAAAAGGCCTTTATTAGCCCCCCTTCCAGCTTAGTGAAAAACTCCATTCACTCTCCTTCTGAAAGCAAAAGCATTTTTCTTTCACAGACTATGTTAATTTTACAACATTTGCCCCTGGTTGGTTTCCATTTCCACAGTTGTGTTTGCCATGACTCAATATTTCATCTCTATTCAGACAACTCCTCTCATATACCACAGGTTAATACACAAAGGCTCATTTGAGAGTCATGCCAAGAAATCAGAATGAACTTGGGGGATACAGAAGAGGGAAAGACACAAGAGCAACAGAAGTATCATTAAGCTGGATACTACTCTAGAATACTGCATGCTATTCATGTATCCTGGGGATCCAGAAATTCATCTAGACTGGACCCTAGTTATCCATTGGAAGGATGTGGTCTGAAGCTTAGCCTATTAACTGGCAGCTCCCATAGCTTTGAACTAATCCAATGATTGATATCTTCCACACACCAACCAGTAGTATCCAAGCTACATTCCCTGACACAGGCAAAATCCCCGAAAAAGAAAAGAAAGCACTGTACTGTGTGCTAGGGTAGTGCTCCTAGAAGGTATTGGCAATCTACACTGAATCTATTACCACAACTGCAAAGGTATGTTGCACAGGCAATCCAAGGATCACCATGCTTCCCATTTTATCTCTCCAGTCTATATATCCACTCCCAACTCTACACACTATGCTCCTAATCCTAGGGATCATTTAGAGGTCTCATAAATACCACCATGTATAACCCCAGACGATGAGAGAAGTTTGAAGCACATTGATAAATTTTAAGTCTGACAATTGTTGATGTCATCAAAACAATTTTCTGAGTTGTGTTGTGCTTTTGTCAAACGATGGGGCTAGAATGGCCCTGCCAAGATCTGAAGCAGAAAAAATAGTTTTTTTTTGTTTGTTTTTTGTTTGTTTGTTTTTCTATTATTATATTGGAACATGCCATCATCAATTGCACTGCCTCAGTCTAAAATACGAGGTGATACTTACAGTTATTTGCTGTAATCTCTAAAGTCAGGGCAAGGCAACTCCTGTGATTCTCCAAGCCTTACTTCTTACCAGTTCTAGGCTATATGCTGTCAGGATAATGTTCTAAACAGGGAATTCTATGGATATCCAGATTTCAATAGTTTTCACTTCAAAAAATATAGTTAAAAAATTCCAAATGTACATTTATTTTCGTATTTCTGGTCAACATTTTCCTACTGAAGTGACAGAAATATTTACTATTTTTATATCTTTATACTAACATTATATTTCTGTTTAATTTGTAGGGGACAGGTTTATTTGAGACAGTCCTACATTACTCATGCTGAACTCATACTCACTATGTAGCTATGGACAGTCAAAGACTTGATCCTCCTGCATTCAACTGCCAAGTGCTGGGATTACAGATTACAGGATAATAGCTATTAAAAGATTTTCAATGACTGATAAAAGAGGTGAGGATTTGACTTTAGGATTTCGGTATTTTTCTAATTGTAGTCATAGTTTATATTGAATAGTCATTAGGTGAAAGGTAACAGAGATTCTGGTCTTTCAGATTTCAACTCATTAGTAGGTTAGTTAATACATTTAAATATCTGCTAAAAATGTCATGGCATACAGGAGAACAGTAGTTTAAGGTCTTGCCTAGGGTGGTTTCTTATGTTTAAAAGATTCAGTAAATAGGAGTAGATTTATGAGTTTAACATGAATGAGCATGTCTTATCTAATTTGCCAATGTTATACATAATACTAGAAAACATAAATTTTAAGTTTTTAGAATTATTTTCCTCAAAACATATATATTTTTGACCAAATGAGCTAGAATTACTCATAACAAATATTTAATATTATAAAAAGCCTAAATTTTTGTTGAAATAAAATGAAACTTATTCTGTTGAATTTATTGTAGTCTGTTATTTTGATAAGTATTTCTGAGGTTTTTAGAGATCTAAAGACAAAATATTCAGTGTATTTTTTTATGATAATTTCCAAGTAATTTAGTATACTGAGACTAGGCTGGTAAGCCCAATGCCCACACTACAAAGAGGTTCTAGCTTTTGGTCTGTAAATGACTACAATGTTTTTTGCCATGCTATGAAAGGTTTAAAAATTGCCTTCATTTGGAGTATTTATTTAATTTTTATCTGTAGTTCCTATCTCTTTCCTGAACTGACTCATAATGGCAGGACCCTCCATGTATTTCGCAGGCAGAAAATGATCTCCTGTTCATTTCAAATTGAATACCCCCCAAACAATTAACCAACCAAATTAAAAAAAAATTGTTAATATGGTAATTGCCTCAGATCTTACTTGGAAACCATTTGATGACTACAGTGATTGTTATATTAATGGGGAAATGATCTAAAATAGTTTGGTGATATTCTTCCACAGGAGTATTTTGCCAGGGTTGTTAGGAAAGTTTTTTCCATACACTTTTTTTTTTTTAATAAATAGGGACTAAGTTTAGGATTGTAAAAACTAATTTGCTAGTTTGAGTTGGTTTTCTAAAATAAACGACAGAGTCCAGATGACAACAGTAAGTAATCTTTCTCTATCTTTCAAGTATACCTGAGGCTGACATATTGTAAAAGCTGGTAATCCTCTCTTCATCTCTCAGCAAATGTCGTCCTCTTGGAAATTTATGATCTCGTCTCCATTAAAATTCTTAGTGGTTTTCATTGGTATAGTATATGATCATACCTCTCTGATTTACAATTCAGTAGGACTAAAACAGAACCAAAAATAGTTAGATAATGAGAATTAATTTAGTTTCATGTGTCAAACACAAGGCTGGTTTCTCCCTTCCTAATTGATACATAGGTATATGAGGTTAATTATGAAGTTATTTATTATACCAACCACTGTTTTTTCTTGTTCTTTATTGAATTTCTTTTTTTTTTACCTTTAAAAATTTTTATTATTATTTTTTTTCCATTTTTTATTAGGTATTTAGCTCATTTACATTTCCAATGCTATACCAAAAGTCCCCCATATCCCCCCCCCACTCCCCTGCCCACCCACTCTCCCTTTTTGGCCCTGGTGTTCCCCTTTACTGGGGCATATAAAGTTGGCAAGTCCAATGGGCCTCTCTTTCCAGTGATGGCCGACTAGGCCATCTTTTGATACATATGCAGCTAGAGTCAAGAGCTCCGGGGTACTGGTTAGTTCATAATGTTGTTCCACCTATAGGGTTGCAGATCCCTTTAGCTCCTTGGCTACTTTCATTGCTCCTCCATTGGGAGCCCTATGATCTATCCATTAGCTGACTGTGAGCATCCACTTCTGTGTTTGCTAGGCCCCGGCATAGTCTCACAAGAGACAGCTACATCTGGGTCCTTTCAATAAAATCTTGCTAGTGTATGCAATGGTGTCAGCATTTGGATGCTGGTTATGGGGTGGATCCCTGGATATGGCAGTCTCTACATGGTCCATCCTTTCATCTCAGCTCCAAACTTTGTCTCTGTAACTCCTTCCATGGGTGTCTTGTTCCCAAATCTAAGGAGGGGCATAGTGTCCACACTTCAGTCTTCATTCCTCTTGAGTTTCATGTGTTTAGCAAATTATATCTTATATCTTGGGTATCCTAGGTTTGGGGCTAATATCCACTTATCAGTGAGTACATATTGTGTGAGTTTCTTTGTGAATGTGTTACCTCACTCAGGATGATGCCCTCCAGGTCCATCCATTTGGCTAGGAATTTCATAAATTCATTCTTTTTAATAGCTGAGTAGTACTCCATTGTGTAAATGTACCACATTTTCTGTATCCATTCCTCTGTTGAGGGGCATCTAGGTTCTTTCCAGCTTCTGGCTATTATAAATAAGGCTGCTATGAACATAGTGGAGCATGTGTCCTTCTTACCAGTTGGGGCATCTTCTGGATATATGCCCAGGAGAGGTATTGCTGGATCCTCCGGTAGTACTATGTCCAATTTTCTGAGGAACCGCCAGACTGATTTCCAGAGTGGTTGTACAAGCCTGCAATCCCACCAACAATGGAGGAGTGTTCCTCTTTCTCCACATCCACGCCAGCATCTGCTGTCACCTGAATTTTTGATCTTAGCCATTCTGACTGGTGTGAGATGGAATCTCAGGGTTGTTTTGATTTGCATTTCCCTGATGATTAAGGATGTTGAACATTTTTTCAGGTGTTTCTCTGCCATTCGGTATTCCTCAGGTGAGAATTCTTTGTTCAGTTCTGAGCCCCATTTTTTAATGGGGTTATTTGATTTTCTGAAGTCCACCTTCTTGAGTTCTTTATATATGTTGGATATTAGTCCCCCTTTATTGAATTTCTGTACACCCACATACAACTTCTGAAACATATTTTTATACTGCTCATATAATTTGTTGTTGATCATGTCCCTGTAAAGTAAAGTAATGAAAGCAGTCAAATTTATACAAATAGGAAAAGAACGCTCAAAAAAAATTAAATTGTTCTTTTCATACAATAAAAAGAAAAATAGCAGTAAAAAATCATCAAATGGGAAGTAATTACAGATTTTTTTCCTAAGAGATTATCAGAGAAGTTTTATTTCATGTTTTAGATTTTCAAAATTAAAGTTTACAGACAGATAAATAGATAGATAGATAGATAGATGATAGATAGATAGATAGATAGATAGATAGATAGATAGATAGATAGATAGATACATAGATAATCTTTTCTAGAAAATTAATTGTATTTCAAAGTAGGGTTTTATTCTGTTCTACCAAATAGAAGGTCTAATTTTTTTTTCCTATAATGTCTCAGTTAAGACTTAGTGTAAAACAATTCAATTAAAATATACAAATTGCCTGTATATGTAACTGATTCTTTTCCATACTGTTAAACATAATAAACCATAAAGTACATTTCTAAGTCTTTGTGGAAAACTTCTGAATTTCCACAACAAATGTAAATCAAAATTTAAAATCTTAATAACATTTTCTTAAAGTAGAAAATACTTTTCTGTTACTCGCACCAAGCAAGTGAAAGATCTGTGTGACAAGAACTTCAAGTCTCTGAAGAAAGAAATTGAAAATCTCAGAAGATGGAAAGACCTCCCATGCTCATAGATTGGCACGATTAATTCAGTAAAAATGGTCATCTTGCCAAAAGCAATCTATACATTCAGTGAAATCTCAATCAAAATTCAAACTCCATTATTCATAAAGATAGAAAGAACAATTTACAAAATTATCTGAAATAAAAAAAATCCAGGATATGGAAAAATTATTCTCAACAATAAAAGAACTTCAGGGGGAATCATCCTCGACCTCAAGCTGTAGAATAGAGCAATAGAGATAAAAATATATGCTAATGACAAAAAGACAATGACTTCATTAAATACACAGGCAAATGGAAGGATATAAAATATATCATCCTGTGTGAGGTAACCCATTCCCAAAATTACAAACATGGCACACACTCACTGATAAAGGGATATTATTCTAAAAATTCAGAATATCCAAAATGTATTTCACAGATCACATGAAGGTCAAGCAGAAAGAAGATGAGAGTGTGGGTGTTTCAATCCCTCTTAGAATGGGGAACACAATACTCCTTGGAAAAAATATGGAGACAAAATGCAGAGCAGAGACTGAAGAAATAACTATCCATTGTCTGCCCAACCTGAGGATCCATCCCATATACAGACACCAAACCCAGTCACAGTTGTGGATACCAACACGTGCTTGCTGACAGGAGCCAAATATGTCTATCTCCTGAGAAGCTCAGGCATTTCTTGGCAAGAAAAGAGGCTGATGCTCAAAGACAACTATCAGGCTGATCATGGCGTCCCCAGTAGACGGGTTACAGGAAGAACTGAAGGAGCTGAATGGGTTTGTAACCTTATAGGAAGAACAACAATATGAACCAACCAGACAGTCCAGAGCACCCAGGGACTAAGCACCAACCCATGGTTCCAGCTGCATATATAGCAGAGTATGACCTTGTCAGACATCAGTGGGAGGAGAGGTTCTTGGTCCTGTGAAGGCTTGATTCCCCAGTGAAAGCATGTACCAGTGTGAGGAGGGTAAAATGGGTGGATGGAGGAAGACCCTCGTAGAAACACAGAGAGGGTAAATGGAATAGGGATTATCTGGGGTGAAACAAAGAAAGGACTAATATTTGAAATGTAAAGAAAGATAATATCTAGTAAAAATAAAAAAAATAAATAAACAAATAAAATAAAAATAGTTACAAAACACTACATAAAAAAGAATAAATCACTATGATGTCATACAGTATATTAACTTATATTTCCTAATATAGAAATTATGCTAATTCTATATAGTTTTTAAAAATTATATAACCAAAAATGTACCTTCATATTTTCCCAGAAGATTTTGTACTGGAAATCTATAAAGAAATTAAAGTTTTAAAAAGTAAGAATGCAGATGTTAGAGTTTGATGGCTCAGCATTTGACCTACAGACATGACAATGAGAGTTTGACCCACACCACTATACCCTCCAAGAAAACCATTAAAATTAAAGATTAATCATACAGAATTATTGTTTGGAATATACATCATATGCAAAATATTAATATAGTTTACTTGCTATACAATCAATTATACTTTCATTGAAATACTTACACTAAATAGGAAATAATAAATTTGAACATATTACAGTGTATATCCAATTATTTTTTTTAGAATTTGCATTCTAATTATCATTAGTTACTGGAGATTCTGTTCTTGGTTGTTAATACAACAAGATATATAATTTTTTTTTTTTGCAAATATTAATGAAATACTTTTCGCCTGACTGGACTTATATTTTAATGCTACACAAAGAAGCTCTGCATTCAATCTTCAACAATGAAAAAATAAATAAATAAAAAATAAAATGTATATATAAAAAATATAGAAGACATGTTTCCTTAGGCCCCAGTAAAGTTGTAAGGCTGAGTACATCATTTTCAAGGACAGTCAACACTGCACATGTGCTTTGAGATAGTACTGAAATATAGAGTTAGAGCTTACCTTCCTATACCAAAACAACACATACATAAACACAGCCTTCCCTGAATTATGTCTGAAGTACCAGCTCTTCTGAGGTTGAGAGGAGCCTCTGGATTTGGAAGCACTTTGGCACCTATATATACAAATTTTGGAAATCTGGCCTTTCAAAACCAGGTAAAGGAAAATGAAGACTGGTCTTCAGTTTGTTTTTAATGAATCCCTGGTGGGCAGCAGCAGTACAGAAAAGTATCTAGTCTGTTTCCACCACTAACTGACCCCCAGTTTACTCACAACTCACATCCCCAGGCCCCAAGAATACTTTTAGGATCTCCAATTCCCTAGCCTTCCTGGTTTCTGCTAGGTGATAATCTGTTCAATCCCCTGCCCATAGCGAAAAAGTTTTCTGTTTTTCTTGGGTAAAGTGGATTGTGAACCCAGAAGCATTAACCGCAGGAGTCCAATGAGGGTCACCTGCTCTTCTTTCTCCTTTAGTAACAGCTCCATCCCTCCACCATCATCCCACTGGGACCCCCAGCTGAACCAGGATTAACCATCTTTCAACAGTTCACTGACTAACTCCACAGAGACTTTTCCCTGACTAACTCCACAGAGACTTTTCCCTACCATTCTTCCTCAAGAACTTTACTTCCTCAGGAACTCAGCTTCCTGGCCACCACAAAGCATACTGAGTAACAGGTTTTGGACAGCAGGAAAACAATCTTAGCCAAGCCCATTGCTGATTGTCCCTGTTTACACATTCCTACAAAGGGTGAGAGAAATATTATCAGTCATCTGTCATCACAGTAGCAAAAAGGAGGTAGTATTTTAGCTTCCACTACTACTAAGAGTTTTTCCATGTTTCAAGTTTGCAATACTTACTTGAAAGAAACAAAACAAAACAAAACAAAACAAAACAAAACAAAACAAAACAAAACAAAACAAAACACCAAAGAAGTCTCTCCTACTTTGTTTTAGTTGAAGGGACTGTCGTGTGTAATTCTAAATTGTTTTATTTATTTACCTAACGTGTTTTTGCACATTTGTATTTTTACAACATGCATGTCTGGTGTTTACACAACATTCATGTCTTGTGCTCTTAGAAACTAGAATAGGATGGCAAAATCCCCTGGATCTTGAATTAAAAATTGTTGTGAGCCATTATGTGGGTCCTAAGAACTAAACCTTGTTTCTGTACAAGAGCAACAAGTGTTCTTAATGTCTAAGTCATCATTCTTTTTTTTTCCATTTTTTATTAGGTATTTAGCTCATTTACATTTCCAATGCTATACCAAAATCCCCCATACCCACCCACCCCCACTCCCCTATCCACCCACTCCCCCTTTTTGGCCCTTGCATTCCCCTGTACTGGAGCATATAAAGTTTGCAAGTCCAATGGGCCTCTCTTTCCAGTGATGGCCGACTAGGCCATCTTTTGATACATATGCAGCTAGAGTCAAGAGCTCCGGGGTACTGGTTAGTTCATAATGTTGTTCCACAAATAGGGTTGCAGATCCCTTTAGCTCCTTGGCTACTCTCTCTAGCTCCTCCATTGGGAGCCCTGTGATCCATCCATTAGCTGACTGTGAGCATCCACATCTGTGTTTGCTAGGCCATGGCATAGTCTCACAAGAGACAGCTACATCTGGGTCCTTTCAATAATATCTTGCTAGTGTATGCAATGGTGTCAGCGTTTGGATGCTGATTATGGGGTGGATCCCTGGATATGGCAGTCTCTACATGGTCCATCCTTTCATCTCAGCTCCAAACTTTGTCTCTGTAACTCCTTCCATGGGTGTTTTGTTCCCAATTCTAAGGAGGGGCATAGTGTCCACACTTCAGTCTTCATTTTTCTTGAGTTTCATGAATTTAGGAAACTGTATCTTATATCATGGGTATCCTACGTTTTGGGCTAATATCCACTTATCAGTGAGTACCTATTGTGTGAGTTCCTTTGTGAATGTGTTACCTCACTCAGGATGATGCCCTCCAGGTCCATCCATTTGGCTAGGAATTTCATAAATTCATCCTTTTTAATAGCTGAGTAGTACTCCATTGTGTAAATGTACCACATTTTCTGTATCCATTCCTCTATTGAGGGGCATCTGGGTTCTTTCCAGCTTCTGGCTATTATAAATAAGACTGCTATGAACATAGTGTAGCATGTGTCCTTCTTACCAGTTAGGGCATCTTCTGGATATATGCCCAGGTCCTCCATTGTTGGTGGGATTTCAGGCTTGTACAACCACTCTGGAAATCAGTCTGGCGGTTCCTAAGTCATCTTTCATTCCCTGCCCTGTGTGTGTGTTTTAAAGTATGTTGGATCATTTCTCTCGATAGATGTTTAATTTTACTATACAGTGGAGATAATAAAAATATGACACTTTCTTAATATTTTCTGTTTCCAAAAAAGAAATAAAAACATCATAATTTGAATAGATTGTGTAAATCATAAAAAGATTTTCAGCAAAAAAACGATGTGTATACATTTCAGTGTATGTGTGCATAAGGAGGTCAGAAATAGACAACTGTTTTATCCTAAATTATATTCCAACTATTTTTTTTTATGAGACAGGGTTTCTCTGTATAGATCTGTTTGTCCTGGAACTCACCCTTTATAACAGGGTGGCCACAAACTCAGAAATTTCCCTTCTTTTTCCTCAAAACTGCAGGTATTAAGGCATGTGCCACCACTGTCTGACACAACTTAAAAGTTGAGACAGGATATCTCTGAATCTGCAGCTCACAAAAACCACTACGCTACCTAGCCAGCCATCTGTCTCCACCTACTCAGCACTGGCCTGCAGAATGTACTTTTAACGTGGATTCTAGACCCCCATCTTAATTCCATATAGTTTCACAGAAAGAAATTTACCAAAATAACCATCTCTCTAGCCCCCGTGTGAGATTTGTTCTGCTGTAGTCACTACCATTATTATTATTTTTTTCTATTGCTCTAATCATACCTAAGTTTAGGCTCCTAAAGTGTTTAATGCTGGTTTTGTTTGTTTCCTTACAATAGAAAATTGGTTTTCTTGCTCAGTTTACATTATACAGTTAATTAAGTAAACTTTTCAGACTCATATTTCATTTGTGAGACTTGTTGCTGTGTTTTGTTTGCTTGTTAGGTTTTTTTTTTGTTTTTCGTTTTTTTTTTTTTTTTTTTTTAATTTGGTGGGTTTGTTGAATTTTTTGTTTGCTTTATTATTTGGTTGCTTTTTGTTTTTTTAATTTTGTTTTTTTTTGTTTGTTTGTATTATTTTTTGTTTTGTTTTTCTTTTGTTTTTTTTTTTTTTGATTTTTCCACAACTGAAGATGAAACTCAAAACTGTTACTTGGTGCTTTACCACTGAGCTACATCTCCAGGTAAACATTATTTCTAAATGTTGGGTACAAAGTCATCTGTATGTGTTTTAAGGAAAACTATGATTTCTGTGAAACCTAAAATTATTCCCTTATGCTATAGGGTCTATAGAGATGTAATGCCCTCTTCTGGCCTCTTCAAAAAAGTTAAATATCTCCAAAAACACAAGAGGTTTTATTATCAGCAAGCTGAGGATGAAGTCCCTCCACCATGCAGGGCAGAGGAGTTTGACCCTGATCAGTGACAGTAGAGGGCTTTTAACAGCTAGCTGAGGAATTGGGAGGAGTTGGGAGGAGAGTTGGTAGAAGTTGGGAAGAGTTGGGAGGTGTTAGGAGGAGAGTTCTTTTCTTCTGGGTGTCCTTGCTGAAATTTACAGGGCAGGAGTGGGGAGTGAGATATTTCTGAATTTTTATCTTATTGTCCTTGGCACAGGAAGGGAGGTATCTCTGGTTGTAAAGTATAGAAACAAAAAGCCTTTTTGCTGGCTATAGAGAAAAAGAGGTTCTTTCTGGCTGTATTTTCAGAGATCAGCGAAAACAAGCTTGGGGAACATCTAGAGGCTTTACCTTCCTGGGAGAAACACTTTAAGTTGGGGTCACACATTCCCCACTCCTTCTAGTATAGAGTTCTTATCTTAGAATTGGGAAAATTAAACCTCTGGCCCAGTTGTCAAATAAGGCCACCATGAGTTTGCATCTTTAGGATTTGTAACATTGAAAGCCCCAGAAGCCCCGCAAATGAGACTAGAGAGTCTCTTGTCAGTGGTAGCAGGGAGAGAGGAGGTTCCTCTGCAGTGTCTTCAGAGTGTGAGCAGGGCCAGGCTAGTGGACCTCGGTATGGTCAGGATGGGTAACCAGGCACATGCTGGAGGAGCTGCTGGACTTGTATCTGGGATCAAGGTTCCTGGAACAATGATGCCAGACCAGGACAGGGTCCCCTATTTGACTCTTATGTGTCACTGTGGTCAGTTCCTGGTTCGTTCCTTTTTTTTTTTCAGCAATTTCGAGGTGTCCTTTCCAACCAGTTCTAAGGCCTTCAAGGGAGCTAGAAGGGTTTGGGAAAAAAGGAACATCAGGGTCACACATTCTCCCTGCTTCTGTTAAGGGGGGCAGTCCCCCATGGTGAATTTCAAAGGGTGTAAGTTTAAATTTTTCTTGGATGTTCTGTACTTGGAACAAAGTGAAGGGAAGGAGAGTTGTCCAATCTTTTCTTCAGTCTCTAAAGCCAATTTATTCAAGGTTTATTTTCATGATCTATTCATCTGCTATTCCTGTCCTGAACTCTGGGGTCTATAAACACAATGTAACTTCTGATTGATCCACAATTGTCTGGGTAACTCTTGACTTACTTGGGTAATGAAGGAGGGGCCATTGTCTGAGGAAAGTACCTTAGGGATGCTGAATCTTGGAAAAATTTCCTCTAATATCTTCTTTACCATGATATTGGAGGTCTCTTTCTTAGTGGGGAGGGCTTTACTCAACCTGAAAAAGTGTCTATAAAAACTGATAGATATTTATTACTGTACTTGGCTGGTTTAACTTCAGTAAAATCTAATTTTCAGTATGCCTCTGGACAGTTACAGCTTAGCCACCTTCCAGGGGTGTTCTTGTTGTGTCCGGCATTGATGAGGACAAAGGCTTGGCATTTATTAGCACTATCTTGAGCAATGTCAGACATTTTTATAACATAGTAGTTTGAGCTCTTAACAATTTCTTTGAGCTTCTTATTTCCCAAATGTGTGAGCCTGTACAGACTGGCTACATATTGTTGCCCTTTTCTAGTGGGCAGATAATATCAACCATCTTGGGTCTTAGCTACTTTCTGAGGAGTGTACCCACATATCTCAGGTATTTTGCGGATTAGTTTCTGATCTTCTGAGTTTATTCAAAGTCTGTGTCTATGAGTTTATAATGGTCTTTAATTTGTTTATTTTTCTCTTTGAGCCACCTGTTTTTCAGCGAGGTAAGCCATCTGATTTCCTTTCCCTCTGGCATCAAGGCATTTCTGGTGACCAGGACAATGTATGGTGTCTAGTTTTGTTGTTGTTGTTGTTGTTGTTTTGTTTGTTTTGTTTTTGTTTTTTTGTTGTTGTTTTATTTTGTTTCATTTTGTTTTTTGCTTTGTTCTTGTTTTGTTTTGTTTTGATGTGTTTTGTTTGTTTTTTGTTTTTTTGTTTGTTTTTTAAATTTACTTTCAAGTTTTGGCTTCTAAATAGCTCAAAATTTTTTTTATTATTAATATCTTTCCCAGCAGAAGTGAGTAGCCCCCGTTGCCTATAGATTGTCCCACATATGTGAGTAGTGGTGAAAACTTACCTGCTGTCTGTGTAGATATTGTTGTTTTTCACTTTGGCCAGGTACAAAGCTTGTGTGAGTGCAATTCGCTGTGCTCTCTGGATAATTGTCCCTTCAGGCAAGGTGCTGGTGCAGATGGTTTGTTTTCCATTGCCCAGTGCTGCCCCTGCCTTTTGCTTACCTTTAACGAAAAACCTGCTATCATCCGTGCACCAGTTGGTGCAGTCTGGCCATGGCTGATCAGTGAGGTCTTTCTTAGTTCCGGTTTCTTCTGCCAGGATGCACATACACTGGTGCTCTGGTAGGGATTTGTAAGCTTCTGACAGCAAGGTGGCAGAATTCAGGATAGCAGGGTGTACAAACTGCACTCTCTCAGTCAGTAAGAGGTTCTGTTAATGGGTCATGTGAGATTTAGGCATCCAGCGATCAGGCGGTGGTCTAATGATGATTTCTAAGGCATGGGTCTACCACTATCATTCATTGACCTAGAATCAGTTTATCAGCATCTTTGAGAAGTGGGGCCAAAGCATCGATAGCTTTTAAGCACAATGGCCATCCACTGGACACTGGGTCTAGTTTTTTTGTTTGTTTGTTTGTTTGTTTTTTGTTTTTTGTTTTTTGTTTCTTTTGTTTGTTTCTTTGTTTGTTTTGTTTTTTGTTTTTTTTTTTTACCAGTATTCCACAGGTTATTTTTATGGCCCCAGAGCTTAGATCAGAACCCCACTTTCTTTTCCTGCTCATTCCTCTATATAGAGTGACAGGCTTAGTCATGTCTTGCAGGGCTAGGGCTGGTGCACTAAGCAAGGGCTTTTTAATCTCTTTAAAGGCCTACTGGTGTATGGGGGTCCATAAGAAAGTTCCAGTCTCTTTAGTAAAGTGTTAGAGTGTGGCTGCCAGAGTCGCAAAGCTTGGAATCTAGAGTCTACAAAAACCAGGAATTCCAACAAATTCTCTCACCTGCTTTAAGGATGTTGGGATGGGGATTTGAGTTACAGTCTTTTTCCAAGCTTCTGTCAGCCACCATATCCTTTCCCTGAGACTATAACCCAAATAGGTTACTTCTGTCTGGCAATTCTGGGCTTTCTTAGAAGATGCCTTGTATCCCAACTCCCTCAATTCTGCCAGTAATTTTTCAGTTCCCAGTCTGCACCATTTTTCGGTGGTGGCAGCAAGAAGCAGGTCATAAACATAATGAAGAAGAAAAACTTGGGGGATTTCTGACCTGAACAGTGCCAAGTCCGAGTGGAAGGCTTCATCAAAGAGAATAGGAGAGTTCTTGAAATTTTGAGGTAAATGTCTCAAAGTTAGTTCGTCCAGCCTATCCCTAATCTGGGTCTCTCCACTTGAAAGCAAAGATTACCTGACTCATGGGATGTAGTTTTAGGCAGAAGAATGTGTCCTTCAGGTGCAGGACTATATAACAATGTCTGTCAGGGTGGAGAGAAGTAAGTAGATTGTAGGAGTTAGGGACAGTAGGATGAATATTTGATACTCTTTCGTTTACTTTTATTAAGTCTTGTACTGGCAGATAAACATTAGTGCCTGGCTTTTTAACTGGTAGTAATGGAGTATTCCAGGGAGATTGACAAGGGACCAAAACACCTAGTTCTATGAGCCTTTGAATGTGAGGTCTGATGCCGACTTGGGCCTCTCTGCTCATGGGGTATTGTTGTACTTCAATAGAAGTCGCACCAGTTTTCAGCTTCACAATGATGGTGGGCACCCTGTTTGCCTCTCCCATACCTTGCATCTCTGCGCAGGCGTGAAGATAATCTCTCTAACCAGGTCCATTCTAGAACTTTTCTCGATGTGGCTTGAGGCTCATATAATCTATATACTTCTTCTAATTTTGAAACTAAAATTATAGAGAGAGGGGCTTATCAATAGATTGAATTTCCTTCCAAAGAGAAGTTTATTTGGGCTTTAATGTGATAGTAAATCTCTTCCCAACAATGGGGTTGACATTCAAGAATGTTGAGGAAGGAATGAGTTACTTGGCTTCTTTTTAAATTAACTTTCTTATCAGTGGTCCAAGAGTATGGTTTCTGATCAGTAGCCATGATTACTACGATTTTTGTTTTGTTTTGTTTTGTTTGGAGACTGATTAGTGGATGGATCCCTGCATATGGCAATCTCTAGATGGTCTATCCTTTTGTCTAAGCTCAAAACTTTGTCTCTGTAACTCCTTCCATGGGTATTTTTTTTCCAATTCTAAGAAGGGAAAAGTGTCCACAGTTTGGGTTTCATTCTTCTTGAGTTTTATGTGTTTGGCAAATTGTATCTTATATCTTGGGGGTATTCTAGGTTTCAGCGCTAATATCCACTTATTAGTGAGTACATATCATTACCATTCTTTTGTGATTGAGTTACCTCACTCAGGATGATGCTCTCCAGGTCCAACCATTTGCCTATAAATTTCATAAACTCATTCTTTTTAATAGCTGTACTATTAGTAGTAGAACTCCATTGTGTAAATGTACCACAATTTTGTAACCATTTTCTGTTGACAGGCATCTGGATTCTTTCCAGGTTCTGGCTATTATAAATAAGGATGCTATGAACATAGTGGAGCATGTGTCTTACTAGTTGGAACAGCTTCTGCATATATGCCCAGGAGAGGTATTGTGAGATCCTATGGTAGTACAATGTCCAATTTTCTGAAGAACCGCCAGACTGATTTCCAGAGTTGATTTAAAACTTGCAATTCCACCAACAATGGAGGAGTTTTCTTCTTTCTTCACATCCTTGCCAGCATCTGCTGTTATCTGAATATTTGATCTTAGCCATTCTGACTGGTGTGAGATGGAATCTCAGGGTTGTTTTGATTTACATTTCACTGCTGATTAAGGATGGTGAACATTGTTTCAGGTGCTTCTTAGCCATTCAGTATTCCTCAGGTGAGAATTCTTTCTTTAGCTCTGAGCCCCATTTTTAATGTGGTTATTTGATTTTCTGGAGTCCACCTTCTTGAGTTCTTTATATATATTTGATATTAGTGCCCTATCTGATTTAGGATAGTGACAGATCCTTTCACAATCTTTTGGTGACCTTTTTGTCTTATTGAAGGTGTCTTTTGCCTTACAAAAGATTTGCAGCTTTATGAGGTCCCATTTGTCAATTCTAAATCTTACAATACAAGCCATTTTTCTTCTATTCAGGAATTTTTCCCCTGTTCCCATATCTTTGAGGCTTTTCCCCACTTTCTCCTCTACAAGTTTCAGTGTCTCTGATTTTATGTGGAGCTCCTTGATCCACTTCTATTTGACCTTAGTACAAGGAGATAGGAATGGATAGATTCACATTCTTCTACATGATAACCACCAATTGTGCCAGCACTTTTTGTTTAAAATGCAGTCTTTTTTACACTGGATGGTTTTAGCTCCCTTGTAGATGATCAATTGACAATAAGTGTGTTGGTTCATTTCTGGGTCTTCAATTCTATTCCATTGGTCTACTTCTCTGTCACTATATCAGTACTATGCAGTTTTTATCACAATTGCTCTGTAGTAAAGCTTTGGGTCAGGCATGGTGATTGCACCAGAGGTTCTTTTATCCATGAGAAGATTTTTTGCTATCCTAGGTTTTGTTTATTCCCAATGTATTTGCAGATTGCCCTTTCTAATTCATTGAAGAATTGAGTTGGAATTTTAATGGAGAGTTTATTGAATCTGTAGATTTCTTTTGGCAAGATGGTCATTTTTACAATGTTGATACTGCCAGTCCATGATAATGGATGATCTTTCCATCTTCTGAAATCTTCTTTAATTTTTTTCTTCAGAGACTTGAAGTTGTTATCATACAGATCTTCCACTTCCTTAGTTAGAATCATGCCAAAGTATGTTATATTATTTGTGACTATTGAGAAGGGTGATGGTTCTCTAATTTCCTTCTCAGCCTGTTTGTTCTTTGTGAAGAGAAAGGCCATTGACATGTTTGGTTAATTTTATATTCAGCTATTTCACCGACGTTGTTTTTCAAGTTTAGGTGTTCTGTGGTGGAATTTTTAGGTTCACTTATATATACTATCATATCATCTGCAAAAAGTGATATTTTGAATTCTTCTTTTCCAATTTGTATCCCCTTGGTCTCCTTTCATTGTCAAATTGCTCTGCCTAGGACTTCAAGAACAATGTTGAATAGGTAGGGAGAAAGTGGGCAGCCTTGTCTAGTCACTGATTTTAGTGGGATTGCTTCCAGCTTCATACCATTACATTTGATGTTGGGTACTGATTTACTGTAAATTGCTTTTATCCTGTTATGCCTTGAATTCCTGATCCTTCCAAGACTTTTATCATGAATGGGTTTTGGATATACTTAAATGATTTCTTTGCATCTAATTAGAAGATCATGTGGTTTTGTCTTTAAGTTTGTTTATATAATGGATTATGTTGATGGATTGCCATATACTAAACCATCCCTGTATACCTGGTATAAAACCTACTTGGTAAGGTTGAATGAAATTTTTAATGTGTTCTTGGATATGATTAGGGATAATTTTACTGAGTATTTTTGTTTCGATATTCATAAGGGCCACTGTTCTGAAGTTCTTTATCTTTGTTGGATCTTTCTGTGGTTTAGGTATCAGAGGAATTGTGTCTTCATAGAATGAGTTGGTTAGAGTAACTTTTATTGCTATTTTGTGGAATTATTTGTGCAGAACTGGAATTAGATATTCTTTGAAGGTCTGATAGAACTCTGCATTAAACCCATCTGTTCATGGGCCTTTTTTTTTTTTGGTTTGGAGACTATTAATGCCTGCTTCTATTTCTTTAGGGTATATGGGACTGTTTAGATAGTTAACTTGATCCTGTTTTAACTTTGTTACCTGGTATATGTCTAGAAATTTGTCCATTTTGTCCAGGTTATCCTGTTCTGTTGAGTATAGTGTGTTATAGAAGGATCAGATTGTATTTTGGATTTCTTCAGGATCTGTTTTTAATGTCTCCCTTTTCAATTCTGATTTTGTTAATTAGGATGCTGTCTCTGTGCCTTAAGGGATGCTAGCTAAGGGTTTATCTATCTTGTTGATTTTCTCAAAAAACCAGCTCCTCTTCGGTTGATTCTTTAAGTAGTTCCTCTTGTTTCCACTTGGTTAATTTCACCCCTGAGTTTGATTATTTCCTTCCATCTACTCCTCTTGAGTGAATTTGCTTCCTTTATTTTGGAGATTTTTCATGTGTTCTCAAGCTGCTTGTATGTGCTCTCTCTGGTTTCTTTTTTGAGGTACTCAAATCTATGAGTTTCCCTCTTAGTAATGATTTCATTGAGTCTCATTAGTTAGGGAATGTTGTGGCTTTATTTTCATTAAACTCTAAAATGTCTTTAATTTCCTTCTATATCCCTTCCTTGACCAAGGTATCACTGAAAAGACTGTTGTTCATTTTCAACGTAAGTGTTGGCTTTCCATTATTTATGTTGTTATTGAAGATGAATCATCCTAAGTCCTTGGTGGTCTGATAGGATGCTTTGGACAATTGCAATATTTTTTATCAGTTGAGGCCTGTTTTATGACCAATTATATGGTCAATTTTGGAGAAGGTACCATGATGTGCTGAGAAAAAGTTACATCCTTTTGTTTCAGGATAAAACATTCTGTAGATATCTATTAAGTCCATTTGTTTAATAACTTCTGTTAGTTTCACTGTGTCCCTATTTAGTTTCTGTTTCCACGATATGTCCATTGATAAAAGTGGTTTGTTCTGTAACTAGATTGATCAAATTGTAAAATGGTTTGTAAATTTACTTAAGGAAGGATTTTTATATTTAGGTTTTTTTTTTTTTTTAAATTTTAACTCATTAGGTCAAGAATTCAAAACATATCTAGACATAGCTCCATGGATGAATTTTTTTTTAATTTATTAACTTTTTTGTTTAAGTGATTTACATACAAATAAAAATTTTTCCTCCAAAAAAAAAGTGCATTGTTGAAGCCTCCCACTATTATTGTGTGAGCTGCAATGTGTGCTTTGAGCTTTCTTTAATGAATTGGATTGCCCTTGCATTTGGAGCATAGATATTCAGAATTTAGAGTTCCTCTTGGAAGATTGTAACTTTAATGAGTATGAAGTGTCCTTCTTTGTCTTTTTTGAAAACTTTAGGTTAAAAATCAATTTTAATCGATATTTAAATGGTTACTCCAGCTGATTTCTTCAGACCATTTGCTTGGAAAATTATTTTCCAGCCTTTCAATCTGAGATAGTGTCTGCCTTTTTCCCTGAGATGGGTTTCCTGTAAGCAGTAGACTATTGGGTCCTGTTTTTGTAGCCAGTCTGTCAGTCTATGTCTTTTTATTGGGGAACTGAATCCATTGATATTAAGAGATATTAAGGAAAAGTAATTGTTGCTTCCTATTATTTTTGTTGTTAGAGTTTGCATTCTGTTCTTGTGGATGTCTTCTTTTTGGTTTGTTGAGGGATTACTTTCTTGCTTTTTGTAGGGTGTGGTTTCTGTCCTTGTATTTTTTTTTCTGTTATTATACTTTGAAGGGTTGGATTCACGGAAAGTTAATGTGTGAATTTGTTTTTTATCGTGAAATACATTGTTTTCTCCATCTATGGTAATTGAGAGTTTGGCTGGGTATAATAGCCTGGGCTGGCATTTGTGTTCACTTAGTATCTGTATAATATCTGTCCAGGATCTTCTGTCTTTCATAGTCTCTGGTGAAAAGTCTGGTGTAATTCTGATAGGCCTACCTTTATATGTTACCGACCTTTTTCCCTTACCCCTAGGTTTGGACTTCACATTGTGTCCTGGATTTCCTGGATGTTTGAGATAAGATCTTTTGCATTTTGTATTTTATTTGATTGTTGTTCCAATGTTCTCTATGGAATCTTCTGCACCTGACATTCTCTCTTCCATCTCTTGTATTCTGGTGCTGATACTCGCATCTATGGTTTTAGATTTCTTCCCTAGGTATTCTATCTCCGGCGTTGCCTCAGTTTGGGGTTTCTTTATTGTGTCTAATTCACTTTTTAGGTCTTGGATGGTTTTATTCAATTCCATCACCTGTTTGGTCGTGTTTTCCTTCAATTCTTTAAGGGTTTTTTTTTTTTTTTTTTTTTTTGTGCTTCCTCTTAAGGTCTTCTACCTATTTAGCAGTTTTCGCCTGTATTCCTTTAAGTGAGTTATTAAAGTCCTTCTTGATGTCCTCTTACCATCAACCTGAGATATGCTTTTAAATGTGGGACTACCTTTTCGGGTGTTTTGGCGTTTCCAGGACTGGGTGAGATGGGAGTGCTTTAATTCTGATGATGGTGAGTGGTCTTGGTTTCTGTTAGTAAGATTCTTATGTTTGCCCTCCATCATCTGGTAATCTCTGGAGTTAGTTGTTATAATTGTCTCTGGTTATATCTTGTTCCTCAGGTGATTATTTTAGCCTCTATCAGCAGACCTGGGAGACTAGTTTTCTCCTGAGTTTCAGTGTTCAGAGTACTCTCTGCAGGCAAGATCTCCTCTTGCAGAGAAGGGTCCCAGATACCTGAAATGCCCAAACCACAAAATACACTAAGGTCCTTAAAACAACAACAACAACAGCAACAACAACAACAACAACAACAACAAAAAGAAAAAAACACTAAAATCACACAAGAAGCCTATAAACCAAAAAAACTGAAACTCTCTACAAAAAGCTCTACAAACTCTTTCAAAAACCCATAGAAATTTAAAAGAATTACACAGAAGCCAAAATGTACCTAATACTTCTCTTTCTTCCTTCCTTCCTTCCTTCCTTCCTTCCTTCCTTCCTTCCTTCCTTCCTTCCTTCCTTTTTTTTTTTTTTTTCCTTTTTTGAGTTTTTAGAGACTGGATTTCTCTGTGTATCCCTGGCTGTTCTGGATCTCACTCTGTCGACAGGGTGGCCTCTAACTCAAAAATCCACTACCTCTGCCTCCCAATTGCTGGGATTATAGGCATGGGCCACGATTGCCTGGCAACCCTAAAATAATTAAATCCCAAATATAAAATCCTAAACTTTTTTTTTTAAAAAAACATCAAGAACAACAACAACAACAATAAAAAACTCTAAGAAATACAGTAAAATGCTAAAAAAAAAGTAAAGCCTAATTTAAACCCCAAACCATAAAAAACACTAAAAATCCTTTAAAAACCAAGAAAAAATACTGAAACTCCACCAGAAGCCTGAAAAACAAAAAACTCTAAAACACTATTCTCAAAAACCTAAAATAACACTTTAAAAACCCCAGTATTAAAAAAAAAAACCCTCAAGATGCCCAAAATATCCATAAAGCACTTTTTTCTTCTTCCTTTTTTCCTTCCTCCCTTCCTTCCTTCCTTCCTTCCTTCCTTCCTTCCTTTCTTTCTTTCTTTCTTTCTTTCTTTCTTTCTTTCTTTCTTTCTTTCTTTCTTTCTCTCTTTTGAATTTTTGGAGATTGGGTTCCTCTGTGTATCCCTGGCTCTTCTGACTCTCACTTTGTGGATAAGGTTGTCCTCGAATTCACAAATCCAATTGCTCTAGATCTACCTCCCAATTGCTGGGATTAAAGGCATGGGCCACCATTGCCTGGCCACCCTAAAACTCTTAAACTCCAAAAATAAAACCTTAAAGTTAAATTTAAAAAAATCTCATACACACACACACACACACACACACACACACACACACACACGCACACACACACACACACACACACTACACACACACAGACACACACATATTCACACATACACACACTCACCAAAACAAACAAAAAAAACTAAAAAAACAAATAAAGCCTAAAAAATATCCCAAAACCCTCAAAAACCCTAATATTCAAAAAAAAAAAAAAAAAAAAAAAACGGAAAAAAAACACTAAAAAAACACGAAAATACTGAAAACCAAAAAAAAAAAAAAAAACCCTCTAGAACACTCTTCTTAAAACCATTAAGAAAAACACTGAAATTCTAAAAAAATTAAAAATATACAAGATCGCAAAACTGAACCAAATCTGTGTCTTTGTTTGTTCATTTTGTTTTGTTTTGTTTGTTTTTTTTTTTTGAGTTTTTGGAGATTGGGTTTCTCTGTGTTTCTCTGGCTGTCCTGGAGCTCACTTTGTAGACCAGCCTTGCCTCGAACTCAGAAATATACTACCTCTGCCTCCCAATTACTGTGATTAATTAATTAATTAATTACTGGCCACTACTTCCTGGCAACACTAAAATCCATGAACTTCAAAAACAAAACTTAAAAATTAAAGAAAAATACACTAAAAACCACACACAAACACACACACACACACACACACACACACAAACACACACACACAAACTAAACCTAAAAAAAAAAGAAAGATAATATTCTAAAAAAAAACTTTAAAAAAAAACAAAACTCTAAAACACCTTAGAATCCTTAAAATTCAAAAAAACCCTAAAAATACACTAAAATATTGAAAACCAAAAAAAAAAAAATCCCTCCAAAACACTCTTCTAACAACTCTACAAAACTCGTATCAAAAACAATAAAATTAAAAACAAACAAACAAACAAAAAAACTCAAAACAAACAAATAAACAAAAAAAACACCACAGGAAGCCCAAAATGTCCATAAAGTAATTATTTTTCTTTCTTCCTTTCTTTCTTTCTTTCTTTCTTTCTTTCTTTCTTTCTTTCTTTCTTTCTTTCTTTCTTTCTTTCTTTCTTTCTTTCTTTTTTCTTTGTTTTTCTTTGTTTTTTTTTTGTTTTTTTGTTTTGGTTTTTGGTTTTTGGTTTTTGGTTTTTTTTTTGTGGTTTCTTTGATGACTGGGTTTCTCTGTGTATTCCTGGCTGTCCTGGAGCTCCCTCTGTAGACCAAGCTGGCCTTGAATTATAAAAATCTTCCTGCCTCTGCCTCCCAAGTTCTGGGATTAAAGGCAAGGGCCATCATTGCCTGGAAACCCTAAAACAATTAAACTTCAAACATAAAATCCTAATTTTTTTTTAAATCAAAATCAACAACAACAATTACCAAAAGACCCTAAGAAATACAGTAAAATGCTAAAAGGTAAAAAAAAGCCTAAATTAAACACCAACACCATAAAATACACTAAGATCCTTAAAACAAACAAACAAGAAAAAACACTAAAAATACACAGGAAGCCTATAAACCAAAAAAAAAAAAAAAAAAAAAAAAAAAAAAACCAAAAAAAAAAAAAAAAAAACAAAAAAACCTCTAAAACACTCTTCTATAAACTCTACAAACCCTTCCAAAAACCCATAGACATCTAAAAATAATACACAAGAAGCCAAAATTACTCTAATACTTTTTTTTTTTTTTTTTGAGACTGTGTTTCTCTGTGTATCCCTGGCTGACCTGGAACTTCCTCTGTAGCTCAGACTGGCCTCAAACTCAAAAATCCACTACCTCTATCTCTCAATTGCTGGGATTTAAGGCAAGGGCCACTACTTCCTGGCAACCCTAAAACTCTTACATATCAAAAATAAAACCTTAAAATTTAATTTAAAAATTCTCAAACACATACACACACACACACACACACACACACACACAGACACATAAACACCAGGCATGGTGGAACACACCTTTTATCCTAGCCCTTGGGAGGCAGAGGATGACAGATTTCTTAGTTTGAGGCCAGCCTGGTCTACAGAGTGAATTCCAGGACAGCCAGGGCTATACAGAGAAACTCTGTATCGAAAAAAAAAAAAAAATCCAAAAACAAGTGAACAAAAAACTTAACCCAAATCAAAAAAAAAAAAAAAAAAAAAAAAAAACCAAAAACAAACAAACAAACAAAAAAACCACCCCCCCAAAATACTAAAAAACAAAAATCCTAAAAAAAAACTTTAAAGCCTAAAAAAAACCCAAACCCTGAAGAACCCTAATATCCTAAAAAAAAAAAAAGAAAAAACAGAAAAAAACACTACAAATACACTAAAATACTGAAAACCAAAAACACCTCTAAAACACTCTTCTTAATACCCTAGAAAACTCTTAAGAAGAACACTAAAATTCTAAAAAATTAAGAATATAAAAGAATGTAAAAATGACCCCAAAAGTGGGCTTATTCTTGTTTTTTTGTTTTTTTGAGTTTTTGGAGACTGGATTTCCTGTATCTGTGGCTGTTCTGGAGCTCTGTCTGTAGACCAGGCTGGCCATTAACTCAAAAATCCTCCTACCTCTGCCTCCTAATTGCTGGAATTAAAGGCATGGTC